>NC_083289.1:0-300000 GCF_963506605.1 Zootoca vivipara
TTCTGCTTCAATTTGACTCATTTTACAAAGGTGCTTATTCCTGGAGTGAATATGCAGTTCTACTCAAGAGTAAGCAACTAAGCGAAATAAAGCCATGGAACGCTTATTTGCCTTCTATCTATGCATTCTGACACTCCAACAATGTGTTCTGCTTCAATTTGACTCATTTTACAAAGATGTTTATTTCTGGAGTGAACATGCAGTTCTACTCAAGAGTAAGCAACTAAGCGAAATAAAGCCATGGAACGCTTATTTGCCTTCTATCTATGCATTCTGACACTCCAACAATGTGTTCTGCTTCAATTTGGTTCATTTTACAAAGGTGCTTATTGCTGGAGTGAATATGCAGTTCTAGTCAAGAGTAAGCAACTCAGCGAAATAAAGCCATAGAACGCTTACTTGCCTCCTATCTATGCATTCTGACACTCCAACAATGTGTTCTGCTTCAATTTGGTTCATTTTACAAAGGTGCTTATTGCTGGTGAGCAGATGCATTTCTACGCAAGAGTAAGCAACTCAGCGAAATAAAGAACATAGAACGCTTATTTGCCTTCTATCTATGCATTCTGACACTCCAACAATGTGTTCTGCTTCCATTTGGCTCATTTTACAAACGTGATCATTTCTGGAGAGCAGATGCAGTTCTACCCAAGAGTAAGCAACTCAGCGAAATAAAGCCATAGAACGCTTATTTGCCTCCTCTCTATGCAATCTGACACTCCAACAATGTGTTCTGCTTCAATTTGACTCATTTTACAAAGGTGCTTATTCCTGGAGTGAATATGCAGTTTTACTCAAGAGTAAGCAACTAAGAGAACTAAAGCCATGGAACGCTTATTTGCCTTCTATCTATGCATACTGACACTCCAATAATGTGTTCTGCTTCAATTTGGCTCATTTTACAAAGATGCTTATTCCTGGAGTGAATATGCAGTTCTACTCAAGAGTAAGCAACTAAGTGAAATAAAGCCATGGAACGCTTATTTGCCTTCTATCTATGCATTCTGAAACTCCAACAATGTGTTCTGCTTCAATTTGGTTCATTTTACAAAGGTGCTTATTGCTGGAGTGAATATGCAGTTCTACTCAAGAGTAAGCAACTAAGCGAAATAAAGCCATAGAACGCTTACTTGCCTCCTATCTATGCATTCTGACACTTCAACAATGTGTTCTGCTTCAATTTGGTTCATTTTACAAAGGTGCTTATTGCTGGTGAGCAGATGCATTTCTACACAAGAGTAAGCAACTCAGCGAAATAAAGCCATAGAACGCTTATTTGCCTCCTATCTATGCAATCTGACACTCCAACAATGTGTTCTGCTTCAATTTGGCTCATTTTACAAAGGTGCTTATTGCTGGAGAGCAGATGCATTTCTACGCAAGAGTAAGCAACTAAGCGAAATAAAGCCATAGAACGCTTATTTGCCTCCTATCTATGCATTCTGACACTCCAACAATGTGTTCTGCTTCAATTTGGCTCATTTTATAAAGGTGCTTATTGCTGGAGTGAATATGCAGTTCTACTCAAGAGTAAGCAACTCAGCGAAATAAAGCCATAGAACGCTTATTTGCCTTCTATCTATGCATTCTGACACTCCAACAATGTGTTCTGCTTCAATTTGACTCATTTTACAAAGGTGCTTATTCCTGCAGTGAACATGCAGTTCTCCTCAAGAGTAAGCATCTAAGCGAAATATAGCCATGGAACGCTTATTTGCCTTCTATCTATGCATTCTGACACTCCAACAATGTGTTCTGCTTCAATTTGACTCATTTTACAAAGGTGCTTATTCCTGGAGTGAATATGCAGTTCTACTCAAGAGTAAGCAACTAAGTGAAATAAAGCTATAGAACGCTTATTTGCCTTCTATCTATGCATTCTGACACTCCAACAATGTGTTCTGCTTCAATTTGGCTCATTTTACAAAGATGCTTATTGCTGGAGTGAATATGCAGTTCTACTCCAGATTAAGCAACTCAGTGAAATAAAGCCATAGAACGCTTATTTGCCTTCTATCTATGCATTCTGACACTCCAACAATGTGTTCTGCTTCAATTTGGCTCATTTTACAAAGGTGATTATTTCTGGAGAGAACATGCAGTTCTACTCAAGAGTAAGCAACTAAGCGAAATAAAGCCATAGAACGCTTATTTGCCTTCTATCTATGCATTCTGACACTCCAACAATGTGTTCTGCTTCAATTTGGTTCATTTTACAAAGGTGGTTATTGCTGGAGTGAATATGCAGTTCTACTCAAGAGTAAGCAACTAAGCGAAATAAAGCCATAGAACGCTTACGTGCCTTCTATCTATGCATTTTGACACTCCAACAATGTGTTCTGCTTCAATTTGGCTCATTTTACAAAGGTGCTTATTGCTGGAGTGAATATGCAGTTCTACTCCAGATTAAGCAACTCAGCGAAATAAAGCCATAGAACGCTTATTTGCCTTCTATCTATGCATTCTGACACTCCAACAATGTGTTCTGCTTCAATTTGGCTCATTTTACAAAGGTGCTTATTGCTGGAGTGAATATGCAGTTCTACTCAAGAGTAAGCAACTCAGCGAAATAAAGCCATAGAACGCTTATTTGCCTCCTCTCTATGCAATCTGACACTCCAACAATGTGTTCTGCTTCAATTTGACTCATTTTACAAAGGTGCTTATTCCTGGAGTGAATATGCAGTTTTACTCAAGAGTAAGCAACTAAGAGAACTAAAGCCATGGAACGCTTATTTGCCTTCTATCTATGCATACTGACACTCCAATAATGTGTTCTGCTTCAATTTGGCTCATTTTACAAAGATGCTTATTCCTGGAGTGAATATGCAGTTCTACTCAAGAGTAAGCAACTAAGTGAAATAAAGCCATGGAACGCTTATTTGCCTTCTATCTATGCATTCTGAAACTCCAACAATGTGTTCTGCTTCAATTTGGTTCATTTTACAAAGGTGCTTATTGCTGGAGTGAATATGCAGTTCTACTCAAGAGTAAGCAACTAAGCGAAATAAAGCCATAGAACGCTTACTTGCCTCCTATCTATGCATTCTGACACTTCAACAATGTGTTCTGCTTCAATTTGGCTCATTTTACAAAGGTGCTTATTGCTGGAGAGCAGATGCATTTCTATGCAAGAGTAAGCAACTAAGCGAAATAAAGCCATAGAACGCTTATTTGCCTCCTATCTATGCATTCTGACACTCCAACAATGTGTTCTGCTTCAATTTGGCTCATTTTATAAAGGTGCTTATTGCTGGAGTGAATATGCCGTTCTACTCAAGAGTAAGCAACTCAGCGAAATAAAGCCATAGAACGCTTATTTGCCTTCTATCTATGCATTCTGACACTCCAACAATGTGTTCTGCTTCAATTTGACTCATTTTACAAAGGTGCTTATTCCTGGAGTGAACATGCAGTTCTCCTCAAGAGTAAGCATCTAAGCGAAATATAGCCATGGAACGCTTATTTGCCTTCTATCTATGCATTCTGACACTCCAACAATGTGTTCTGCTTCAATTTGACTCATTTTACAAAGGTGCTTATTCCTGGAGTGAATATGCAGTTCTACTCAAGAGTAAGCAACTAAGAGAACTAAAGCCATGGAACGCTTATTTGCCTTCTATCTATGCATACTGACACTCCAATAATGTGTTCTGCTTCAATTTGGCTCATTTTACAAAGATGCTTATTCCTGGAGTGAATATGCAGTTCTACTCAAGAGTAAGGAACTAAGCGAAATAAAGCCATGGAACGCTTATTTGCCTTCTATCTATGCATTCTGACACTCCAACAATGTGTTCTGCTTCAATTTGGTTCATTTTACAAAGGTGCTTATTGCTGGAGTGAATATGCAGTTCTACTCAAGAGTAAGCAACTAAGCGAAATAAAGCCATAGAACGCTTACTTGCCTCCTATCTATGCATTCTGACACTCCAACAATGTGTTCTGCTTCAATTTGGCTCATTTTACAAAGGTGCTTATTGCTGGAGTGAATATGCAGTTCTACTCCAGATTAAGCAACTCCGCGAAATAAAGCCATAGAACGCTTATTTGCCTTCTATCTATGCATTCTGACACTCCAACAATGTGTTCTGCTTCAATTTGGTTCATTTTACAAAGGTGCTTATTGCTGGAGTGAATATGCAGTTCTAGTCAAGAGTAAGCAACTCAGCGAAATAAAGCCATAGAACGCTTACTTGCCTCCTATCTATGCATTCTGACACTCCAACAATGTGTTCTGCTTCAATTTGGTTCATTTTACAAAGGTGCTTATTGCTGGTGAGCAGATGCATTTCTACGCAAGAGTAAGCAACTCAGCGAAATAAAGAACATAGAACGCTTATTTGCCTTCTATCTATGCATTCTGACACTCCAACAATGTGTTCTGCTTCCATTTGGCTCATTTTACAAACGTGATCATTTCTGGAGAGCAGATGCAGTTCTACTCAAGAGTAAGCAACTCAGCGAAATAAAGCCATAGAACGCTTATTTGCCTCCTATCTATGCAATCTGACACTCCAACAATGTGTTCTGCTTCAATTTGACTCATTTTACAAAGGTGCTTATTCCTGGAGTGAATATGCAGTTTTACTCAAGAGTAAGCAACTAAGAGAACTAAAGCCATGGAACGCTTATTTGCCTTCTATCTATGCATACTGACACTCCAATAATGTGTTCTGCTTCAATTTGGCTCATTTTACAAAGATGCTTATTCCTGGAGTGAATATGCAGCTACTCAAGAGTAAGCAACTAAGCGAAATAAAGCCATGGAACGCTTATTTGCCTTATATCTATGCATTCTGACACTCCAACAATGTGTTCTGCTTCAATTTGGTTCATTTTACAAAGGTGCTTATTGCTGGAGTGAATATGCAGTTCTAGTCAAGAGTAAGCAACTCAGCGAAATAAAGCCATAGAACGCTTACTTGCCTCCTATCTATGCATTTTGAAACTCCAACAATGTGTTCTGCTTCAATTTGGTTCATTTTACAAAGGTGCTTATTGCTGATGAGCAGATGCATTTCTACGCAAGAGTAAGCAACTCAGCGAAATAAAGAACATAGAACGCTTATTTGCCTTCTATCTATGCATTCTGACACTCCAACAATGTGTTCTGCTTCCATTTGGCTCATTTTACAAACGTGATCATTTCTGGAGAGCAGATGCAGTTCTACTCAAGAGTAAGCAACTCAGCGAAATAAAGCCATAGAACGCTTATTTGCCTCCTATCTATGCAATCTGACACTCCAACAATGTGTTCTGCTTCAATTTGACTCATTTTACAAAGGTGCTTATTCCTGGAGTGAATATGCAGTTTTACTCAAGAGTAAGCAACTAAGAGAACTAAAGCCATGGAACGCTTATTTGCCTTCTATCTATGCATACTGACACTCCAATAATGTGTTCTGCTTCAATTTGGCTCATTTTACAAAGATGCTTATTCCTGGAGTGAATATGCAGTTCTACTCAAGAGTAAGCAACTAAGCGAAATAAAGCCATGGCACGCTTATTTGCCTTCTATCTATGCATTCTGACACTCCAACAATGTGTTCTGCTTCAATTTGGTTCATTTTACAAAGGTGCTTATTGCTGGAGTGAATATGCAGTTCTACTCAAGAGTAAGCAACTAAGCGAAATAAAGCCATAGAACGCTTACTTGCCTACTATCTATGCATTCTGACACTTCAACAATGTGTTCTGCTTCAATTTGGTTCATTTTAAAAAGGTGCTTATTGCTGGTGAGCAGATGCATTTCTACGCAAGAGTAAGCAACTCAGCGAAATAAAGAACATAGAACGCTTATTTGCCTTCTATCTATGCATTCTGACACTCCAACAATGTGCTCTGCTTCCATTTGGCTCATTTTACGAACGTGATCATTTCTGAAGAGCAGATGCAGTTCTACTCAAGAGTAAGCAACTCAGCGAAATAAAGCCATAGAACGCTTATTTGCCTCCTATCTATGCAATCTGACACTCCAACAATGTGTTCTGCTTCAATTTGGCTCATTTTACAAAGGTGCTTATTGCTGGAGAGCAGATGCATTTCTACGCAAGAGTAAGCAACTCAGCGAAATAAAGCCATAGAACGCTTATTTGCCTTCTATCTATGCATTCTGACACTCCAACAATGTGTTCTGCTTCAATTTGGCTCATTTTACAAAGGTGATTATTTCTGGAGTGAACATGCAATTCTACTCAAGAGTAAGGAACAAAGCGAAATAAAGCCATAGAAGGCTTATTTGCCTTCTATCTATGCATTCTGACACTCCAACAATGTGTTCTGCTTCAATTTGGTTCATTTTACAAAGGTGCTTATTGCTAGAGTGAATATGCAGTTCTACTCAAGAGTAAGCAACTAAGCGAAATAAAGCCATAGAACGCTTACTTGCCTCCTATCTATGCATTCTGACACTCCAACAATGTGTTCTGCTTCAATTTGGCTCATTTTACAAAGGTGCTTATTGCTGGAGAGAACATGCAGTTCTACTCAAGAGTAAGCAACTCAGCGAAATAAAGCCATAGAACGCTTACTTGCCTCCTATCTACGCATTCTGACACTCCAACAATGTGTTCTGCTTCAATTTGGTTCATTTTACAAAGGTGCTTATTGCTGGTGAGCAGATGCATTTCTACTCAAGAGTAAGCAACTCAGCGAAATAAAGCCATAGAACGCTTATTTGCCTTCTATCTATGCATTCTGACACTCCAACAATGTGTTCTGCTTCAATTTGGCTCGTTTTACAAAGGTGATTATTTCTGGAGTGAACATGCAATTCTACTCAAGAGTAAGCAACTCAGCGAAATAAAGCCATAGAACGCTTATTTGAATCCTATCTATGCATTCTGACACTCCAACAATGTGTTCTGCTTCAATTTGTCTCATTTTATAAAGGTGCTTATTGCTGGAGTGAATATGCAGTTCTACTCAAGAGTAAGCAACTAAGCGAAATAAAGCCATAGAACGCTTATTTGCCTTCTATCTATGCATTCTGACACTCCAACAATGTGTTCTGCTTCAATTTGGTTCATTTTACAAAGGTGCTTATTGCTGGAGTGAATATGCAGTTCTACTCAAGAGTAAGCAACTAAGCGAAATAAAGCCATAGAACGCTTACTTGCCTACTATCTATGCATTCTGACACTTCAACAATGTGTTCTGCTTCAATTTGGTTCATTTTACAAAGGTGCTTATTGCTGGTGAGCAGATGCATTTCTACGCAAGAGTAAGCAACTCAGCGAAATAAAGAACATAGAACGCTTATTTGCCTTCTATCTATGCATTCTGACACTCCAACAATGTGTTCTGCTTCCATTTGGCTCATTTTACGAACGTGATCATTTCTGAAGAGCAGATGCAGTTCTACTCAAGAGTAAGCAACTCAGCGAAATAAAGCCATAGAACGCTTATTTGCCTCCTATCTATGCAATCTGACACTCCAACAATGTGTTCTGCTTCAATTTGGCTCATTTTACAAAGGTGCTTATTGCTGGAGAGCAGATGCATTTCTACGCAAGAGTAAGCAACTCAGCGAAATAAAGCCATAGAACGCTTATTTGCCTTCTATCTATGCATTCTGACACTCCAACAATGTGTTCTGCTTCAATTTGGCTCATTTTACAAAGGTGCTTATTGCTGGAGTGAATATGGAGTTCTACTCAAGAGTAAGCAACTAAGCGAAATAAAGCCATGGAACGCTTATTTGCCTTCTATCTATGCATACTGACACTCCAATAATGTGTTCTGCTTCAATTTGGCTCATTTTACAAAGATGCTTATTTCTGGAGTGAACATGCAGTTCTACTCAAGAGTAATCATCTAAGCGAAATAAAGCCATGGAACGCTTATTTGCCTTCTATCTATGCATTCTGACACTCCAACAATGTGTTCTGCTTCAATTTGACTCATTTTACAAAGGTGCTTATTCCTGGAGTGAATATGCAGTTCTACTCAAGAGTAAGCAACTAAGTGAAATAAAGCTATAAAACGCTTATTTGCCTCCTATCTATGTATTCTGACACTCCAACAATGTGTTCTGCTTCAATTTGACTCATTTTACAAAGGTGCTTATTCCTGGAGTGAACATGCAGTTCTACTCAAGAGTAAGCAACTAAGCGAAATAAAGCCATGGAACGCTTATTTGCCTTCTATCTATGCATTCTGACACTCCAACAATGTGTTCTGCTTCAATTTGGTTCATTTTACAAAGGTGCTTATTGCTAGAGTGAATATGCAGTTCTACTCAAGAGTAAGCAACTAAGCGAAATAAAGCCATAGAACGCTTACTTGCCTCCTATCTATGCATTCTGACACTCCAACAATGTGTTCTGCTTCAATTTGGCTCATTTTACAAAGGTGCTTATTGCTGGAGAGAACATGCAGTTCTACTCAAGAGTAAGCAACTCAGCGAAATAAAGCCATAGAACGCTTACTTGCCTCCTATCTACGCATTCTGACACTCCAACAATGTGTTCTGCTTCAATTTGACTCATTTTACAAAGGTGCTTATTCCTGGAGTGAACATGCAGTTCTACTCAAGAGTAAGCAACTAAGCGAAATAAAGCCATGGAACGCTTATTTGCCTCCTATCTATGCATTCTGACACTCCAACAATGTGTTCTGCTTCAATTTGGCTCATTTTATAAAGGTGCTTATTGCTGGAGTGAATATGCAGTTCTACTCAAGAGTAAGCAACTCAGCGAAATAAAGCCATAGAACGCTTATTTGCCTTCTATCTATGCATTCTGACACTCCAACAATGTGTTCTGCTTCAATTTGACTCATTTTACAAAGGTGCTTATTCCTGCAGTGAACATGCAGTTCTCCTCAAGAGTAAGCATCTAAGCGAAATATAGCCATGGAACGCTTATTTGCCTTCTATCTATGCATTCTGACACTCCAACAATGTGTTCTGCTTCAATTTGACTCATTTTACAAAGGTGCTTATTCCTGGAGTGAATATGCAGTTCTACTCAAGAGTAAGCAACTAAGTGAAATAAAGCTATAGAACGCTTATTTGCCTTCTATCTATGCATTCTGACACTCCAACAATGTGTTCTGCTTCAATTTGGCTCATTTTACAAAGATGCTTATTGCTGGAGTGAATATGCAGTTCTACTCCAGATTAAGCAACTCAGTGAAATAAAGCCATAGAACGCTTATTTGCCTTCTATCTATGCATTCTGACACTCCAACAATGTGTTCTGCTTCAATTTGGCTCATTTTACAAAGGTGATTATTTCTGGAGAGAACATGCAGTTCTACTCAAGAGTAAGCAACTAAGCGAAATAAAGCCATAGAACGCTTATTTGCCTTCTATCTATGCATTCTGACACTCCAACAATGTGTTCTGCTTCAATTTGGTTCATTTTACAAAGGTGGTTATTGCTGGAGTGAATATGCAGTTCTACTCAAGAGTAAGCAACTAAGCGAAATAAAGCCATAGAACGCTTACGTGCCTTCTATCTATGCATTTTGACACTCCAACAATGTGTTCTGCTTCAATTTGGCTCATTTTACAAAGGTGCTTATTGCTGGAGTGAATATGCAGTTCTACTCCAGATTAAGCAACTCAGCGAAATAAAGCCATAGAACGCTTATTTGCCTTCTATCTATGCATTCTGACACTCCAACAATGTGTTCTGCTTCAATTTGGCTCATTTTACAAAGGTGCTTATTGCTGGAGTGAATATGCAGTTCTACTCAAGAGTAAGCAACTCAGCGAAATAAAGCCATAGAACGCTTATTTGCCTCCTCTCTATGCAATCTGACACTCCAACAATGTGTTCTGCTTCAATTTGACTCATTTTACAAAGGTGCTTATTCCTGGAGTGAATATGCAGTTTTACTCAAGAGTAAGCAACTAAGAGAACTAAAGCCATGGAACGCTTATTTGCCTTCTATCTATGCATACTGACACTCCAATAATGTGTTCTGCTTCAATTTGGCTCATTTTACAAAGATGCTTATTCCTGGAGTGAATATGCAGTTCTACTCAAGAGTAAGCAACTAAGTGAAATAAAGCCATGGAACGCTTATTTGCCTTCTATCTATGCATTCTGAAACTCCAACAATGTGTTCTGCTTCAATTTGGTTCATTTTACAAAGGTGCTTATTGCTGGAGTGAATATGCAGTTCTACTCAAGAGTAAGCAACTAAGCGAAATAAAGCCATAGAACGCTTACTTGCCTCCTATCTATGCATTCTGACACTCCAACAATGTGTTCTGCTTCAATTTGGCTCATTTTACAAAGGTGCTTATTGCTGGAGAGCAGATGCATTTCTATGCAAGAGTAAGCAACTAAGCGAAATAAAGCCATAGAACGCTTATTTGCCTCCTATCTATGCATTCTGACACTCCAACAATGTGTTCTGCTTCAATTTGGCTCATTTTATAAAGGTGCTTATTGCTGGAGTGAATATGCCGTTCTACTCAAGAGTAAGCAACTCAGCGAAATAAAGCCATAGAACGCTTATTTGCCTTCTATCTATGCATTCTGACACTCCAACAATGTGTTCTGCTTCAATTTGACTCATTTTACAAAGGTGCTTATTCCTGGAGTGAACATGCAGTTCTCCTCAAGAGTAAGCATCTAAGCGAAATATAGCCATGGAACGCTTATTTGCCTTCTATCTATGCATTCTGACACTCCAACAATGTGTTCTGCTTCAATTTGACTCATTTTACAAAGGTGCTTATTCCTGGAGTGAATATGCAGTTCTACTCAAGAGTAAGCAACTAAGAGAACTAAAGCCATGGAACGCTTATTTGCCTTCTATCTATGCATACTGACACTCCAATAATGTGTTCTGCTTCAATTTGGCTCATTTTACAAAGATGCTTATTCCTGGAGTGAATATGCAGTTCTACTCAAGAGTAAGGAACTAAGCGAAATAAAGCCATGGAACGCTTATTTGCCTTCTATCTATGCATTCTGACACTCCAACAATGTGTTCTGCTTCAATTTGGTTCATTTTACAAAGGTGCTTATTGCTGGAGTGAATATGCAGTTCTACTCAAGAGTAAGCAACTAAGCGAAATAAAGCCATAGAACGCTTACTTGCCTCCTATCTATGCATTCTGACACTCCAACAATGTGTTCTGCTTCAATTTGGCTCATTTTACAAAGGTGCTTATTGCTGGAGTGAATATGCAGTTCTACTCCAGATTAAGCAACTCCGCGAAATAAAGCCATAGAACGCTTATTTGCCTTCTATCTATGCATTCTGACACTCCAACAATGTGTTCTGCTTCAATTTGGTTCATTTTACAAAGGTGCTTATTGCTGGAGTGAATATGCAGTTCTAGTCAAGAGTAAGCAACTCAGCGAAATAAAGCCATAGAACGCTTACTTGCCTCCTATCTATGCATTCTGACACTCCAACAATGTGTTCTGCTTCAATTTGGTTCATTTTACAAAGGTGCTTATTGCTGGTGAGCAGATGCATTTCTACGCAAGAGTAAGCAACTCAGCGAAATAAAGAACATAGAACGCTTATTTGCCTTCTATCTATGCATTCTGACACTCCAACAATGTGTTCTGCTTCCATTTGGCTCATTTTACAAACGTGATCATTTCTGGAGAGCAGATGCAGTTCTACTCAAGAGTAAGCAACTCAGCGAAATAAAGCCATAGAACGCTTATTTGCCTCCTATCTATGCAATCTGACACTCCAACAATGTGTTCTGCTTCAATTTGACTCATTTTACAAAGGTGCTTATTCCTGGAGTGAATATGCAGTTTTACTCAAGAGTAAGCAACTAAGAGAACTAAAGCCATGGAACGCTTATTTGCCTTCTATCTATGCATACTGACACTCCAATAATGTGTTCTGCTTCAATTTGGCTCATTTTACAAAGATGCTTATTCCTGGAGTGAATATGCAGCTACTCAAGAGTAAGCAACTAAGCGAAATAAAGCCATGGAACGCTTATTTGCCTTATATCTATGCATTCTGACACTCCAACAATGTGTTCTGCTTCAATTTGGTTCATTTTACAAAGGTGCTTATTGCTGGAGTGAATATGCAGTTCTACTCCAGATTAAGCAACTCCGCGAAATAAAGCCATAGAACGCTTATTTGCCTTCTATCTATGCATTCTGACACTCCAACAATGTGTTCTGCTTCAATTTGGTTCATTTTACAAAGGTGCTTATTGCTGGAGTGAATATGCAGTTCTAGTCAAGAGTAAGCAACTCAGCGAAATAAAGCCATAGAACGCTTACTTGCCTCCTATCTATGCATTTTGAAACTCCAACAATGTGTTCTGCTTCAATTTGGTTCATTTTACAAAGGTGCTTATTGCTGATGAGCAGATGCATTTCTACGCAAGAGTAAGCAACTCAGCGAAATAAAGAACATAGAACGCTTATTTGCCTTCTATCTATGCATTCTGACACTCCAACAATGTGTTCTGCTTCCATTTGGCTCATTTTACAAACGTGATCATTTCTGGAGAGCAGATGCAGTTCTACTCAAGAGTAAGCAACTCAGCGAAATAAAGCCATAGAACGCTTATTTGCCTCCTATCTATGCAATCTGACACTCCAACAATGTGTTCTGCTTCAATTTGACTCATTTTACAAAGGTGCTTATTCCTGGAGTGAATATGCAGTTTTACTCAAGAGTAAGCAACTAAGAGAACTAAAGCCATGGAACGCTTATTTGCCTTCTATCTATGCATACTGACACTCCAATAATGTGTTCTGCTTCAATTTGGCTCATTTTACAAAGATGCTTATTCCTGGAGTGAATATGCAGTTCTACTCAAGAGTAAGCAACTAAGCGAAATAAAGCCATGGCACGCTTATTTGCCTTCTATCTATGCATTCTGACACTCCAACAATGTGTTCTGCTTCAATTTGGTTCATTTTACAAAGGTGCTTATTGCTGGAGTGAATATGCAGTTCTACTCAAGAGTAAGCAACTAAGCGAAATAAAGCCATAGAACGCTTACTTGCCTACTATCTATGCATTCTGACACTTCAACAATGTGTTCTGCTTCAATTTGGTTCATTTTACAAAGGTGCTTATTGCTGGTGAGCAGATGCATTTCTACGCAAGAGTAAGCAACTCAGCGAAATAAAGAACATAGAACGCTTATTTGCCTTCTATCTATGCATTCTGACACTCCAACAATGTGCTCTGCTTCCATTTGGCTCATTTTACGAACGTGATCATTTCTGAAGAGCAGATGCAGTTCTACTCAAGAGTAAGCAACTCAGCGAAATAAAGCCATAGAACGCTTATTTGCCTTCTATCTATGCATTCTGACACTCCAACAATGTGTTCTGCTTCAATTTGGCTCATTTTACAAAGGTGATTATTTCTGGAGTGAACATGCAATTCTACTCAAGAGTAAGGAACAAAGCGAAATAAAGCCATAGAAGGCTTATTTGCCTTCTATCTATGCATTCTGACACTCCAACAATGTGTTCTGCTTCAATTTGGTTCATTTTACAAAGGTGCTTATTGCTAGAGTGAATATGCAGTTCTACTCAAGAGTAAGCAACTAAGCGAAATAAAGCCATAGAACGCTTACTTGCCTCCTATCTATGCATTCTGACACTCCAACAATGTGTTCTGCTTCAATTTGGCTCATTTTACAAAGGTGCTTATTGCTGGAGAGAACATGCAGTTCTACTCAAGAGTAAGCAACTCAGCGAAATAAAGCCATAGAACGCTTACTTGCCTCCTATCTACGCATTCTGACACTCCAACAATGTGTTCTGCTTCAATTTGGTTCATTTTACAAAGGTGCTTATTGCTGGTGAGCAGATGCATTTCTACTCAAGAGTAAGCAACTCAGCGAAATAAAGCCATAGAACGCTTATTTGCCTTCTATCTATGCATTCTGACACTCCAACAATGTGTTCTGCTTCAATTTGGCTCGTTTTACAAAGGTGATTATTTCTGGAGTGAACATGCAATTCTACTCAAGAGTAAGCAACTCAGCGAAATAAAGCCATAGAACGCTTATTTGAATCCTATCTATGCATTCTGACACTCCAACAATGTGTTCTGCTTCAATTTGTCTCATTTTATAAAGGTGCTTATTGCTGGAGTGAATATGCAGTTCTACTCAAGAGTAAGCAACTAAGCGAAATAAAGCCATAGAACGCTTATTTGCCTTCTATCTATGCATTCTGACACTCCAACAATGTGTTCTGCTTCAATTTGGTTCATTTTACAAAGGTGCTTATTGCTGGAGTGAATATGCAGTTCTACTCAAGAGTAAGCAACTAAGCGAAATAAAGCCATAGAACGCTTACTTGCCTACTATCTATGCATTCTGACACTTCAACAATGTGTTCTGCTTCAATTTGGTTCATTTTACAAAGGTGCTTATTGCTGGTGAGCAGATGCATTTCTACGCAAGAGTAAGCAACTCAGCGAAATAAAGAACATAGAACGCTTATTTGCCTTCTATCTATGCATTCTGACACTCCAACAATGTGTTCTGCTTCCATTTGGCTCATTTTACGAACGTGATCATTTCTGAAGAGCAGATGCAGTTCTACTCAAGAGTAAGCAACTCAGCGAAATAAAGCCATAGAACGCTTATTTGCCTCCTATCTATGCAATCTGACACTCCAACAATGTGTTCTGCTTCAATTTGGCTCATTTTACAAAGGTGCTTATTGCTGGAGAGCAGATGCATTTCTACGCAAGAGTAAGCAACTCAGCGAAATAAAGCCATAGAACGCTTATTTGCCTTCTATCTATGCATTCTGACACTCCAACAATGTGTTCTGCTTCAATTTGGCTCATTTTACAAAGGTGCTTATTGCTGGAGTGAATATGGAGTTCTACTCAAGAGTAAGCAACTAAGCGAAATAAAGCCATGGAACGCTTATTTGCCTTCTATCTATGCATACTGACACTCCAATAATGTGTTCTGCTTCAATTTGGCTCATTTTACAAAGATGCTTATTTCTGGAGTGAACATGCAGTTCTACTCAAGAGTAATCATCTAAGCGAAATAAAGCCATGGAACGCTTATTTGCCTTCTATCTATGCATTCTGACACTCCAACAATGTGTTCTGCTTCAATTTGACTCATTTTACAAAGGTGCTTATTCCTGGAGTGAATATGCAGTTCTACTCAAGAGTAAGCAACTAAGTGAAATAAAGCTATAAAACGCTTATTTGCCTTCTATCTATGTATTCTGACACTCCAACAATGTGTTCTGCTTCAATTTGACTCATTTTACAAAGGTGCTTATTCCTGGAGTGAACATGCAGTTCTACTCAAGAGTAAGCAACTAAGCGAAATAAAGCCATGGAACGCTTATTTGCCTTCTATCTATGCATTCTGACACTCCAACAATGTGTTCTGCTTCAATTTGGTTCATTTTACAAAGGTGCTTATTGCTAGAGTGAATATGCAGTTTCTACTCAAGAGTAAGCAACTAAGCGAAATAAAGCCATAGAACGCTTACTTGCCTCCTATCTATGCATTCTGACACTCCAACAATGTGTTCTGCTTCAATTTGGCTCATTTTACAAAGGTGCTTATTGCTGGAGAGAACATGCAGTTCTACTCAAGAGTAAGCAACTCAGCGAAATAAAGCCATAGAACGCTTACTTGCCTCCTATCTACGCATTCTGACACTCCAACAATGTGTTCTGCTTCAATTTGGTTCATTTTACAAAGGTGCTTATTGCTGGTGAGCAGATGCATTTCTACTCAAGAGTAAGCAACTCAGCGAAATAAAGCCATAGAACGCTTATTTGCCTTCTATCTATGCATTCTGACACTCCAACAATGTGTTCTGCTTCAATTTGGCTCGTTTTACAAAGGTGATTATTTCTGGAGTGAACATGCAATTCTACTCAAGAGTAAGCAACTCAGCGAAATAAAGCCATAGAACGCTTATTTGAATCCTATCTATGCATTCTGACACTCCAACAATGTGTTCTGCTTCAATTTGTCTCATTTTATAAAGGTGCTTATTGCTGGAGTGAATATGCAGTTCTACTCAAGAGTAAGCAACTAAGCGAAATAAAGCCATAGAACGCTTATTTGCCTTCTATCTATGCATTCTGACACTCCAACAATGTGTTCTGCTTCAATTTGACTCATTTTACAAAGGTGCTTATTCCTGGAGTGAATATGCAGTTCTACTCAAGAGTAAGCAACTAAGAGAAATAAAGCCATGGAACGCTTATTTGCCTTCTATTTATGCATACTGACACTCCAATAATGTGTTCTGCTTCAATTTGTCTCATTTTACAAAGATGCTTATTTCTGGAGTGAACATGTAGTTCTACTCAAGAGTAAGCATCTAAGCGAAATATAGCCATGGAACGCTTATTTGCCTTCTATCTATGCATTCTGACACTCCAACAATGTGTTCTGCTTCAATTTGACTCATTTTACAAAGGTGCTTATTCCTGGAGTGAATATGCAGTTCTACTCAAGAGTAAGCAACTAAGTGAAATAAAGCTATAGAACGCTTATTTGCCTTCTATCTATGGATTCTGACACTCCAAAAATGTGTTCTGCTTCAATTTGGCTCATTTTACAAAGATGCTTATTGCTGGAGTGAATATGCAGTTCTACTCCAGATTAAGCAACTCAGCGAAATAAAGCCATAGAACGCTTATTTGCCTTCTATCTATGCATTCTGACACTCCAACAATGTGTTCTGCTTCAATTTGGCTCATTTTACAAAGGTGATTATTTCTGGAGAGAACATGCAGTTCTACTCAAGAGTAAGCAACTAAGCGAAATAAAGCCATAGAACGCTTATTTGCCTTCTATCTATGCATTCTGACACTCCAACAATGTGTTCTGCTTCAATTTGGTTCATTTTACAAAGGTGCTTTTTGCTGGAGTGAATATGCAGTTCTACTCAAGAGTAAGCAACTAAGCGAAATAAAGCCATAGAACGCTTACTTGCCTTCTATCTATGCATTCTGACACTCCAACAATGTGTTCTGCTTCAATTTGGCTCATTTTACAAAGGTGCTTATTTGCTGGAGTGAATATGCAGTTCTACTCCAGATTAAGCAACTCAGCGAAATAAAGCCATAGAACGCTTATTTGCCTTCTATTTATGCATTCTGACAATCCAACAATGTGTTCTGCTTCAATTTGACTCATTTTACAAAGGTGCTTATTCCTGGACTGAATATGCAGTTCTACTCAAGAGTAAGCAACTAAGCGAAATAAAGCCATAGAACGCTTATTTGCCTTCTATGTATTCTGACACTCCAACAATGTGTTCTGCTTCAATGTGGGTCATTTTAAAGGTGCTTATTCCTGGAGTGAACATGCAGTTCTACTCAAGAGTAAGCATCTAAGCGAAATAAAGCCATGGAACGCTTATTTGGCTTCTATCTATGCATTCTGACACTCCAACAATGTGTTCTGCTTCAATGTGGGTCATTTTACAAAGGTGCTTATTCCTGGAGTGAACATGCAGTTCTACTCAAGAGTAAGGAACTAAGCGAAATAAAGCCATGGAACGCTTATTTGCTTTCTATCTATGCATTCTGACACTCCAACAATGTGTTCTGCTTCAATTTGACTCATTTTACAAAGGTGCTTATTCCTGGAGTGAACATGCAGTTCTACTCAAGAGTAAGCAACTAAGCGAAATAAAGCCATGGAACGCTTACTTGCCTTCTATCTATGCATTCTGACACTCCAACAATGTGTTCTGCTTCAATTTGACTCATTTTACAAAGGTGCTTATTCCCGGAGTGAACATGAAGTTCTCCTCAACAGTAAGCAACTAAGCGAAATAAAGCCATGGAACGCTTATTTGCCTTCTATCTATGCATTCTGACACTCCAATAATGTGTTCTGCTTCAATTTAGCTCATTTTACAAAGATGCTTATTTCTGGAGTGAACATGCAGTTCTACTCAAGAGTAAGCATCTAAGCAAAATAAAGCCATGGAACGCTTATTTGCCTTCTATGTATTCTGACACTCCAATAATGTGTTCTGCTTCAATTTGACTCATTTTACAAAGGTGCTTATTCCTGGAGTGAATATGCAGTTCTACTCAAGAGTAAGCAACTAAGCGAAATAAAGCCATAGAACGCTTATTTGCCTTCTATGTATTCTGACACTCCAACAATGTGTTCTGCTTCAATTTGACTCATTTTACAAAGGTGCTTATTCCTGGAGTGAACATGCAGTTCTACTCAAGAGTAAGCAACTAAGCGAAATAAAGCCATGGAACGCTTATTTGCCTTCTATCTATGCATTCTGACACTCCAACAATGTGTTCTGCTTCAATTTGACTCATTTTACAAAGGTGCTTATTCCTGGAGTGAACATGCAGTTCTCCTCAAGAGTAAGCAACTAAGCGAAATAAAGCCATGGAACGCTTATTTGCCTTCTATCTATGCATTCTGGCACTCCAACAATGTGTTCTGCTTCAATTTGGCTCATTTTACAAAGGTGCTTATTCCTGGAGTGAATATGCAGTTCTACTCAAGAGTAAGCAACTAAGCGAAATAAAGCCATGGAACGCATATTTGCCTTCTATCTATGCATTCTGACAATCCAACAATGTGTTCTGCTTCAATTTGACTCATTTTACAAAGGTGCTTATTCCTGGAGTGAATATGCAGTTCTACTCAAGAGTAAGCAACTAAGCGAAATAAAGCCATAGAACGCTTATTTGCCTTCTATGTATTCTGACACTCCAACAATGTGTTCTGCTTCAATGTGGGTCATTTTAAAGGTGCTTATTCCTGGAGTGAACATGCAGTTCTACTCAAGAGTAAGCAGCTAAGCGAAATAAAGCCATGGAACGCTTATTTGCTTTCTATCTATGCATTCTGACACTCCAACAATGTGTTCTGCTTCAATTTGACTCATTTTACAAAGGTGCTTATTCCTGGAGTGAACATGCAGTTCTCCACAAGAGTAAGCAACTAAGCGAAATAAACCCATGGAACGCTTATTTGCCTTCTATCTATGCATTCTGACACTCCAACAATGTGTTCTGCTTCAATTTGACTCATTTTACAAAGGTGCTTATTCCTGGAGTGAACATGCAGTTCTCCACAAGAGTAAGCAACTAAGCGAAATAAAGCCATGGAACGCTTATTTGCCTTCTATCTATGCATTCTGACACTCCAACAATGTGTTCTGCTTCAATTTGACTCATTTTACAAAGGTGCTTATTCCTGGAGTGAATATGCAGTTCTACTCAAGAGTAAGCAACTAAGCGAAATAAAGCCATGGAACGCTTATTTGCCTTCTATCTATGCATTCTGACACTCCAACAATGTGTTCTGCTTCAATTTGACTCATTTTACAAAGATGCTTATTTCTGGAGTGAACATGCAGTTCTACTCAAGAGTAAGCAACTAAGCGAAATAAAGCCATGGAACGCTTATTTGCCTTCTATCTATGTATTCTGACACTCCAACAATGTGTTCTGCTTCAATGTGGGTCATTTTACAAAGGTGCTTATTCCTGGAGTGAACATGCAGTTCTACTCAAGAGTAAGGAACTAAGCGAAATAAAGCCATGGAACTCTTATTTGCCTTCTATCTATGCATTCTGACACTCCAACAATGTGTTCTGCTTCAATTTGGATGATTTTACAAAGGTGCTTATTCCTGGAGTGAATATGCAGTTCTACTCAAGAGTAAGCAACTAAGCGAAATAAAGCCATGGAACGCTTATTTGCCTTCTATCTATGCATTCTGACACTCGAACAATGTGTTCTGCTTCAATTTGACTCATTTTACAAAGGTGCTTATTCCTGGAGTGAATATGCAGTTCTACTCAAGAGTAAACAACTAAGCGAAATAAAGCCATGGAACACTTATTTGCCTTCTAACTATGTATTCTGACACTCCAACAATGTGTTCTGCTTCAATTTGACTCATTTTACAAAGGTGCTTATTCCTGGAGTGAATATGCAGTTTTACTCAAGAGTAAGCAACTAAGAGAACTAAAGCCATGGAACGCTTATTTGCCTTCTATCTATGCATACTGACACTCCAATAATGTGTTCTGCTTCAATTTGGCTCATTTTACAAAGATGCTTATTCCTGGAGTGAATATGCAGTTCTACTCAAAAGTAAGCAACTAAGCGAAGTAAAGCCATGGAACGCTTATTTGCCTTCTATCTATGCATTCTGACACTCCAACAATGTGTTCTGCTTCAATTTGGTTCATTTTACAAAGGTGCTTATTGCTGGAGTGAATATGCAGTTCTACTCAAGAGTAAGCAACTAAGCGAAATAAAGCCATAGAAAGCTTACTTGCCTCCTATCTATGCATTCTGACACTTCAACAATGTGTTCTGCTTCAATTTGGTTCATTTTACAAAGGTGCTTATTGCTGGTGAGCAGATGCATTTCTACGCAAGAGTAAGCAACTCAGCGAAATAAAGAACATAGAACGCTTATTTGCCTTCTATCTATGCATTCTGACACTCCAACAATGTGTTCTGCTTCCATTTGGCTCATTTTACAAACGTGATCATTTCTGAAGAGCAGATGCAGTTCTACTCAAGAGTAAGCAACTCAGCGAAATAAAGCCATAGAACGCTTATTTGCCTCCTATCTATGCAATCTGACACTCCAACAATGTGTTCTGCTTCAATTTGGCTCATTTTACAAAGGTGCTTATTGCTGGAGAGCAGATGCATTTCTACGCAAGAGTAAGCAACTCAGCGAAATAAAGCCATAGAACGCTTATTTGCCTTCTATCTATGCATTCTGACACTCCAACAATGTGTTCTGCTTCAATTTGGCTCATTTTACAAAGGTGATTATTTCTGGAGTGAACATGCAATTCTACTCAAGAGTAAGGAACTAAGCGAAATAAAGCCATAGAAGGCTTATTTGCCTTCTATCTATGCATTCTGACACTCCAATAATGTGTTCTGCTTCAATTTGGATCATTTTACAAAGGTGTTTATTCCTGGAGTGAATATGCAGTTCTACTCAAGAGTAAGCAACTAAGCGAAATAAAGCCATGGAACGCTTATTTGCCTTCTATCTATGCATTCTGACACTCCAACAATGTTTTCTGCTTCAATTTGACTCATTTTTCAAAGGTGCTTATTCCTGGAGTGAACATGCAGTTCTACTCAAGAGTAAGCAACTAAGCGAAATAAAGCCATGGAACGCTTATTTGCCTTCTATCTATGCATTCTGACACTCCAACAATGTGTTCTGCTTCAATTTGACTCATTTTACAAAGATGCTTATTTCTGGAGTGAACATGCAGTTCTACTCAAGAGTAAGCAACTAAGCGAAATAAAGCCATGGAACGCTTATTTGCCTTCTATCTATGCATTCTGACACTCCAACAATGTGTTCTGCTTCAATTTGGTTCATTTTACAAGGGTGCTTATTGCTGGAGTGAATATGCAGTTCTAGTCAAGAGTAAGCAACTCAGCGAAATAAAGCCATAGAACGCTTACTTGCCTCCTATCTATGCATTCTGACACTCCAACAATGTGTTCTGCTTCAATTTGGTTCATTTTACAAAGGTGCTTATTGCTGGTGAGCAGATGCATTTCTACGCAAGAGTAAGCAACTCAGCGAAATAAAGAACATAGAACGCTTATTTGCCTTCTATCTATGCATTCTGACACTCCAACAATGTGTTCTGCTTCCATTTGGCTCATTTTACAAACGTGATCATTTCTGAAAAGCAGATGCAGTTCTACTCAAGAGTAAGCAACTCAGCGAAATAAAGCCATAGAACGCTTATTTGCCTCCTATCTATGCAATCTGACACTCCAACAATGTGTTCTGCTTCAATTTGGCTCATTTTACAAAGGTGCTTATTGCTGGAGAGCAGATGCATTTCTACGCAAGAGTAAGCAACTCAGTGAAATAAAGCCATAGAACGCTTATATGCCTCCTATCTATGCAATCTGACACTCCAACAATGTGTTCTGCTTCAATTTGGCTCATTTTACAAAGGTCCTTATTGCTGGAGAGCAGATGCATTTCTACGCAAGAGTAAGCAACTCAGCGAAATAAAGCCATAGAACGCTTATTTGCCTTCTATCTATGCATTCTGACACTCCAACAATGTGTTCTGCTTCAATTTGGCTCATTTTACAAAGATGCTTATTCCTGGAGTGAATATGCAGTTCTACTCAAGAGTAAGCAACTAAGCGAAATAAAGCCATGGAACGCTTATTTGCCTTCTATCTATGCATTCTGACACTCCAACAATGTGTTCTGCTTCAATTTGGTTCATTTTACAAAGGTGCTTATTGCTGGTGAGCAGATGCATTTCTACGCAAGAGTAAGCAACTCAGCGAAATAAAGAACATAGAACGCTTATTTGCCTTCTATCTATGCATTCTGACACTCCAACAATGTGTTCTGCTTCCATTTGGCTCATTTTACAAACGTGATCATTTCTGAAGAGCAGATGCAGTTCTACTCAAGAGTAAGCAACTAAGCGAAGTAAAGCCATGGAACGCTTATTTGCCTTCTATCTATGCATTCTGACACTCCAACAATGTGTTCTGCTTCAATTTGGTTCATTTTACAAAGGTGCTTATTGCTGGAGTGAATATGCAGTTCTACTCAAGAGTAAGCAACTAAGCGAAATAAAGCCATAGAAAGCTTACTTGCCTCCTATCTATGCATTCTGACACTTCAACAATGTGTTCTGCTTCAATTTGGTTCATTTTACAAAGGTGCTTATTGCTGGTGAGCAGATGCATTTCTACGCAAGAGTAAGCAACTCAGCGAAATAAAGAACATAGAACGCTTATTTGCCTTCTATCTATGCATTCTGACACTCCAACAATGTGTTCTGCTTCCATTTGGCTCATTTTACAAACGTGATCATTTCTGAAGAGCAGATGCAGTTCTACTCAAGAGTAAGCAACTCAGCGAAATAAAGCCATTGAACGCTTATTTGCCTCCTATCTATGCAATCTGACACTCCAACAATGTGTTCTGCTTCAATTTGGCTCATTTTACAAAGGTGCTTAAATGCTGGAGAGCAGATGCATTTCTACGCAAGAGTAAGCAACTCAGCGAAATAAAGCCATAGAACGCTTATTTGCCTTCTATCTATGCATTCTGACACTCCAACAATGTGTTCTGCTTCAATTTGGCTCATTTTACAAAGGTGATTATTTCTGGAGTGAACATGCAATTCTACTCAAGAGTAAGGAACTAAGCGAAATAAAGCCATAGAAGGCTTATTTGCCTTCTATCTATGCATTCTGACACTCCAATAATGTGTTCTGCTTCAATTTGGCTCATTTTACAAAGATGCTTATTTCTGGAGTGAACATGCAGTTCTACTCAAGAGTAATCATCTAAGCGAAATAAAGCCATGGAACGCTTATTTGCCTTCTATCTATGCATTCTGACACTCCAACAATGTGTTCTGCTTCAATTTGACTCATTTTACAAAGGTGCTTATTCCTGGAGTGAATATGCAGTTCTACTCAAGAGTAAGCAACTAAGTGAAATAAAGCTATAGAACGCTTATTTGCCTTCTATCTATGTATTCTGACACTCCAACAATGTGTTCTGCTTCAATGTGGGTCATTTTACAAAGGTGCTTATTCCTGGAGTGAACATGCAGTTCTACTCAAGAGTAAGCAACTAAGCGAAATAAAGCCATGGAACGCTTATTTGCCTTCTATCTATGCATTCTGACACTCCAACAATGTGTTCTGCTTCAATTTGGTTCATTTTACAAAGGTGCTTATTGCTAGAGTGAATATGCAGTTCTACTCAAGAGTAAGCAACTAAGTGAAATAAAGCCATAGAACGCTTACTTGCCTCCTATCTATGCATTCTGACACTCCAACAATGTGTTCTGCTTCAATTTGGCTCATTTTACAAAGGTGCTTATTGCTGGAGTGAATATGCAGTTCTACTCCAGATTAAGCAACTCCGCGAAAAAAAGCCATGGAACGCTTATTTGCCTTCTATCTATGCATTCTGACACTCCAACAATGTGTTCTCCTTCAATTTGGTTCATTTTACAAAGGTGCTTATTGCTGGAGTGAATATGCAGTTCTACTCAAGAGTAAGCAACTCAGCGAAATAAAGCCATAGAACGCTTACTTGCCTCCTATCTATGCATTCTGACACTCCAACAATGTGTTCTGCTTCAATTTGGTTCATTTTACAAAGGTGCTTATTGCTGGTGAGCAGAT
Organism: Zootoca vivipara; assembly: GCF_963506605.1. Taxonomy (NCBI): domain Eukaryota; kingdom Metazoa; phylum Chordata; class Lepidosauria; order Squamata; family Lacertidae; genus Zootoca; species Zootoca vivipara. The sequence continues at coordinate 24,136 of NC_083289.1, forward strand.
GCATTTCTACTCAAGAGTAAGCAACTCAGCGAAATAAAGCCATAGAACGCTTATTTGCCTCCCATCTATGCAATCTGACACTCCAACAATGTGTTCTGCTTCAATTTGGCTCATTTTACAAAGGTGCTTATTGCTGGAGAGCAGATGCATTTCTACGCAAGAGTAAGCAACTCAGCGAAATAAAGCCATAGAACGCTTATTTGCCTTCTATCTATGCATTCTGACACTCCAACAATGTGTTCTGCTTCAATTTGGCTCGTTTTACAAAGGTGATTATTTCTGGAGTGAACATGCAATTCTACTCAAGAGTAAGCAACTCAGCGAAATAAAGCCATAGAACGCTCATTTGCCTCCTATCTATGCATTCTGACACTCCAACAATGTGTTCTGCTTCAATTTGGCTCATTTTATAAAGGTGCTTATTGCTGGAGTGAATATGCAGTTCTACTCAAGAGTAAGCAACTCAGCGAAATAAAGCCATAGAATGCTTATTTGCCTCCTATCTATGCATTCTGACACTCCAACAATGTTTTCTGCTTCAATTTGACTCATTTTACAAAGGTGCTTATTCCTGGAGTGAACATGCAGTTCTCCTCAAGAGTAAGCAACTAAGCGAAATAAAGCCATAGAACGCTTATTTGCCTCCTTTCTATGCAATCTGACACTCCAACAATGTGTTCTGCTTCAATTTGACTCATTTTACAAAGGTGCTTATTCCTGGAGTGAATATGCAGTTTTACTCAAGAGTAAGCAACTAAGAGAACTAAAGCCATGGAACGCTTATTTGCCTTCTATCTATGCATACTGACACTCCAATAATGTGTTCTGCTTCAATTTGGCTCATTTTACAAAGATGCTTATTCCTGGAGTGAATATGCAGTTCTACTCAAGAGTAAGCAACTAAGCGAAATAAAGCCATAGAACGCTTATTTGCCTTCTATCTATGCATTCTGACACTCCAACAATGTGTTCTGCTTCAATTTGGTTCATTTTACAAAGGTGCTTATTGCTGGAGTGAGTATGCAGTTCTAGTCAAGAGTAAGCAACTCAGCGAAATAAAGCCATAGAACGCTTACTTGCCTCCTATCTATGCATTCTGACACTCCAAAAATGTGTTCTGCTTCAATTTGGTTCATTTTACAAAGGTGCTTATTGCTGGTGAGCAGATGCATTTCTACGCAAGAGTAAGCAACTCAGCGAAATAAAGAACATAGAACGCTTATTTGCCTTCTATCTATGCATTCTGACACTCCAACAATGTGTTCTGCTTCCATTTGGCTCATTTTACAAACGTGATCATTTCTGGAGAGCAGATGCAGTTCTACTCAAGAGTAAGCAACTCAGCGAAATAAAGCCATAGAACGCTTATTTGCCTCCTATCTATGCAATCTGACACTCCAACAATGTGTTCTGCTTCAATTTGACTCATTTTACAAAGGTGCTTATTCCTGGAGTGAATATGCAGTTCACTCAAGAGTAAGCAACTAAGAGAACTAAAGCCATGGAACGCTTATTTGCCTTCTATCTATGCATACTGACACTCCAATAATGTGTTCTGCTTCAATTTGGCTCATTTTACAAAGATGCTTATTCCTGGAGTGAATATTCAGTTCTACTCAAGAGTAAGCAACTAAGCGAAATAAAGCCATGGAACGCTTATTTGCCTTCTATCTATGCATTCTGACACTCCAACAATGTGTTCTGCTTCAATTTGGTTCATTTTACAAAGGTGCTTATTGCTGGAGTGAATATGCAGTTCTACTCAAGAGTAAGCAACTAAGCGAAATAAAGCCATAGAACGCTTACTTGCCTCCTATCTATGCATTCTGACACTCCAACAATGTGTTCTGCTTCAATTTGGTTCATTTTACAAAGGTGCTTATTGCTGGTGAGCAGATGCAGTTCTACTCAAGAGTAAGCAACTCAGCGAAATAAAGCCATAGAACGCTTACTTGCCTCCTATCTATGCATTCTGACACTCCAACAATGTGTTCTGCTTCAATTTGGTTCATTTTACAAAGGTGCTTATTGCTGGTGAGCAGATGCATTTCTACGCAAGAGTAAGCAACTCAGCGAAATAAAGAACATAGAACGCTTATTTGCCTTCTATCTATGCATTCTGACACTCCAACAATGTGTTCTGCTTCCATTTGGCTCATTTTACAAACGTGATCATTTCTGGAGAGCAGATGCAGTTCTACTCAAGAGTAAGCAACTCAGCGAAATAAAGCCATAGAACGCTTATTTGCCTCCTATCTATGCAATCTGACACTCCAACAATGTGTTCTGCTTCAATTTGGCTCATTTTACAAAGGTGCTTATTGCTGGAGAGCAGATGCATTTCTACGCAAGAGTAAGCAACTCAGCGAAATAAAGCCATAGAACGCTTATTTGCCTTCTGTGAGGGACAAGGGATACAGGGAAGTCCCTCCCATCTTAAGTTCCAGCCCATCCCCAAGCGCTGGAGAGAGTAAGGAGAGCTCTGCCTCCAGCGGAGAGTCAGGAAGTGGTGTCCGAGGCTCAGGCAAGGTTGTGGAGCCCATGCCTCAGGTGGGACAGGAAGTTGGACGCACGGGGGGGAGGCCAATCCCCCCAACTCCCGAATTGCAACGCAAACGTAGGGGGAAGAGGTTGGGTCTGCCAAAGCTTTGGTGCTGGAAGAAAACGCGCCAATCGCCATTCGGAGGTTCTGACACCTCACCTTAAGGATGCACTTTTACTGCTCTGAACACTGTAAATAATCAGCACTTAATAAAAGCCTTAAAAGACCATGCTGGAGTCGTTACTCTAGAGTAGCCATATCAGGCCCTCTGACAGCAACCTCCGAATCTTTTTTTGGCTACTTTGGAGTGCAGCGATGAGCGCTCAAGAGGCTGAGCAGTGGCGGCTGGAGGCCGAAGAAGCGAAGCAGGAGCTACGGAACCTCACAGCGCAGGCACAGCAGCAATTGCATGCCGCTCAGGAGGAAGCGCGAGGGGCGCAGGAGGAGCTGAACAAGTTGGTGGACCAGGTGAGGACAAAAGAGGAGACTGAGAAACAGCTACGGGTGATGGTATTGGACCTGCAGAAAAAGTTGGAAGAGGAGAAAGCCGCTAGAGGTGGGGGGGCGCCCCAGCCGCAGCTAGTCCAAGTGAGAAGGGGACAGAGCCTAGTCACCAAGTTTAGCGGCGACCCTAGGGAGTACCTAGGATTCGAGACAGAAATAAATTATGCGCTGGAATTGCATGCAGCAGAATTCCCAGATGACGCGCACAGAGTCTCCTTTATCATAGAGCATTTGACGGGGGCCGCCCGGGAATGGGTAAGACCGCTCATCGCGCAAAAAAATCCTTGCATGAAGAACGCAAAATTATTTCTAGAAGCTTTAAAAATAATGTACGCTAGTGACAGTGAAATGGAGGCCACTAAACAGGAGCTTCATAACTTAACACAAGGAAAATCGACAGTGAGGGACTACTGGGCGAGATTCACCATGCTGGTGCACAAACTGGGGTGGGATCTGCAAAGTGAGCCAGTGAAATCAGCCTTCTACCTGGGTTTGCATGCAGATGTTAAGGATGAGCTGGCAAGAGGTCCTAGACCGCGGACTATGGATGAGTTAAGCAAAGCGGCGCTAGCGGTGGGGGTGAGACAGGAATCCAGATGGTATGACAAACAAGCGACGCGCGCAGCAAAACCTTGGTTCCCACGCTCCCAGGACAGACCACATCACCAAACCCCACCCCAGGGACCACCCCCAGACCCGCCCAGACCAAGCCCAGAGCCAGAACCGATGGAGATCGGTGGAGCGCGCGCGCGGGCTTTTCAAACCCCGGCGGCGCCAAGACGCAAGGAGGGAAGGGGCGGGAATTGCTTTCTCTGCAACTCCCCCCGGCATCGCGTCAGAGACTGCCCTCATCGCAGAGAGTGGCAAGGAAAGGCGGGAACGGTTGTACCTTCCCCCACTGAAGCAGCACCACAGCAGGGAAACGAGACAGCCTGGCTGCAGGAGACAAGGGGCAGCAGCCAGGCACAGTCAGCAGACAACAGCCCCAGCCCGCCCACCCGCACAGAGAGGAGCAGAGCCAGCCCACCCCTCCCAGAGCAGGAGTGGTTCTAGAAGTCACGCTAACGCTCCCAAATGGCTATCCCCTGACTGTCCTCGCCTTAATTGACAGTGGTGCCTCTGCCAACTTCTTCTCGAGAAACTTTGCAGAAGAGCACCAGATCCAGCTTCTGCAGCTGGATTTTCCCCTGCACGTAGCCACCATTGACGGCAGAGAGTTGCTGGGAGGGGCCATCACTCATCAACCCCCTCCCCATGAGAATGACAGTGGGAAGGCACTCAGAGACACTGGCTTTCAACGTCACAACCATCTCAGACCCCCCCATCATTTTGGGAATGAGCTGGCTGGCGCGCCACGACCCCTCCATAAGTTGGCACCAGAGATGCATCACGTTTGGGTCGGACTTTTGTCTGGAACATTGCATGCAGCACCAACCAGGGGAGGGGCCTCCAATAGCCACGGTGGCCACCATGCATGTCAAAGGGGGTGAGGCGATACCCAAGCAGTACTGGGACCTGCAGGAGGTCTTCAGCGAAGCGGAGTCCGACCACCTACCCCCACACAGGTCTTTCGACTGCCAGATCAACCTGGTACCAGGGGCAACGATACCCCCAGCCAAGCTGTACGCCATGTCAGATCAGGAACTCGAGGATTTGCGTGCGTTCATAGACAAGAACCTCAAACGGGGGTTCATCAGAGAAAGCAAGGCAGCAGGAGGCAGGCAGAGGAAGCAAGGCAGCAGGAAAGCAAGGCAGCAGGATGCGCCCCTACGCATTGAGACCGATGCTTCGGACCGGGCTTTGGGAGCGATCCTGTTGCAACTGGACGCCAACAGAGAGTGGAGACCTTGTGCCTTCTTCTCCAGGAAGCTGACACAGCCTGAACGCAACTACACGGTGTTTGATAGTGAACTTCTTGCGATCCACGCTGCTTTCCAGCACTGGCGACACTTCCTGGTGGGCGCCAAGCACCCCATCCAGGTGTGCACAGACCACAAGAACCTGGAGTTCTGGAGAACGGCCAGGGTGCTCAACCAGCGACAGATACGGTGGGCAGAGTTCTTCTCGAACTTCAACTTCTCCATCCACTACATCCCGGGGGAGCAGAATGTCAGGGCGGATGCCCTCTCCCGCAAACCAGAGTACATGGAGCAGGAGTTGCCACAAGCGCCCAGGCACATTTTCCCCCCATCAGCATGGTCCTGCGGAGCAGCAGTGGTGAGCGAGGCAGAACTCACCGCACTGACGGCAGCGGATGAGTTTGCCTCCCGCATCTTCAGAGAGCTGCGAGGGGGGAGGGAGCAGGCTAAAGACTTTGAGGAAAGGAGGGGTTTGCTTTTTTACAGGGGAGCCCTGTACCTGCCCACCAAACAGCTGAGAGGTAAGGTCCTCAAGCAGATGCACGACAACCCAACGGCGGGTCATTTCGGAAGGGACAAAACCACTCACCTAGTTATGAGACACTTCTGGTGGCCAGGGGTGCGGGAGGATGTGAGGGATTATGTAAGGGGCTGTGACACCTGCCAGCGAGCAAAGGTGTTCAGAGCGCCACCAGCAGGTTTGCTGGAGCCCTTAGCCACACCGCACAGGCCGTGGGAAGTAGTGTCCATGGACTTCATCACAGACCTGCCGTCGTCCAGGGGCAAGACCGCAGTGTTGGTGGTGGTGGACCTCATGTCCAAAATGTGCCACTTTATACCGTGTGCCAGGGCGGTCTCGGCAGAAGAGACGGCCAAACTGTTTGTTGACCACGTGTCACAGAGGCCGGATCAGGCTACTTCAGAGTGACGACGCTACGCAGCTCTGCATTTTATTCTTTTATTGGTGCTGCGTATTTACAGTGCTGAAGTCATTGCTATTTACAAGGAACAATGTGGTCATTCGGTTTCAGAACCTCCGAATGGCTTTTGGCGCGTCTTTCTCCAACACAAAAGCTTTGGCAGACTGTGAGGGACAGGGGATATCGCGAAGTCCCTCCCCTCCTGAGTTCAAGCCCGTCCCCGAGCAAAGGGGAAAGCAGGGAGAGTTCCGATTCCAGTGGGGAAGCAGGAAGTCGTGTCCGAGGCTCAGGCAAGGTAGAGGAGCCAGGGTCCCAGGTGGGACAGGAAGGGGCAAGTAAGGGGGGAAGACCCATCCCCCCAACTCCAGAATTACGCAGGAAGAGGAGGGGCAAGAGGATGGGTCTGCCAAAGCTTTTGTGTTGGAGAAAGACGCGCCAAAAGCCATTAGGAGGTTCTGAAACCGACTGACAACATCGCTCCGTGTAAATAGCAATGACTTGAGCACTGTAAATACGCAGCACCAATAAAAGAATAAAATGCAGAGCTGCGTAGCGTCGTTACTCTGAAGTAGTCCACTCCGGCCACTGTGACAGCAACCTCCTAATCATTTTTGGGCTACTTCGGAGTTGCCGGGATGAGCGTGTCCGAGGCGGAGAAGTGGCGGCAGATCGCTGAGCAAGCCCAGCTAGAACTGCAACAGCTGTCGCTGCAGGCGCAGGGAGAATTGAAGGCAGCTAAAGAGGAGACTAAGAAGGTCCAGGACGACCGGTTACAACTTGCGGAACAGGTGAGAGAGCTCCAGGAAAAAGAGCAGCATTTAAGGGCGGTGGCGGTAGACCTCCAAAACAAGCTGGATGCAGAGAAAAACAAGGCGGGAGGGGCTCCCCAAGTCCAAGTGCTGCCAGGAAGGAGAGCAGGGACCCTTGTAAGCAAGTTCAATGGAGACCCGAAGGAGTTTCAGGGCTTTGAGACTGAGATCGTGTATGCTCTTGAGCTGCACCAGAATGAGTTCCCCGATGATGAGCACAGAGTAGCGTTTATTGTGGAACATCTCACCGGAGCAGCCAGGGAGTGGCTAAGACCATTAATCGCAACCAAGAATCCTTGCATGAAAAATGTCCAACAATTTCTAGAAGGTTTGAGGACGATGTATTCGTCCGATAGTCATTTGGACCAGACTAAGGAGGAACTGCATAATTTACGCCAAGGAAATATGACAGTTCGCGCATATTGGGCGAAATTCACCATGCTGGTGCACAGACTGGGGTGGGTTTTGGATTCGCCTCCCATGCAAGCTGCGTTTTACTTGGGTTTGAGCGAGGAGGTGAAGGATGAACTCTCGAGAGGTCCAAAGCCCAGTACTATGGATCAGCTGAGCAAAGCAGCTCTGGCGGTGGGGGTGAGGCAGGAATCCCGGTGGAACGACAAGCAAGCGACGCGCGCAAAGCGGGCTTGGTTCCCACGGTCGCAGGAGAAGCCACTCCCTCAACAACCCTTTCAAGCCACGCCTGGAGCCAGCCAGGACCAGGAGCCCATGCAGATTGATAGCGCGCGCGCGCGGGCTTTTCAAACCCCAGCGGCGCCAAGACGCAAGGAGGGAAGGGGCGGGAATTGCTTTCTCTGCAACTCACCCCAGCATCTCGTCAGAGACTGCCCACATCGCAGGGAGTGGCAAGGAAAGGCGGGAACGGTGGTGCCCTCCCCCACTGACGCAGCACCACAGCAGGGAAACGGGAAAGCCTGGCTGCAGGAGACAAGGGGCAGCAGCCAGGCACAGTCAGCAGACAACAGCCCCAGCCCGCCCACCCGCACAGAGAGGTGCAGAGCCAGCCCACCCCTCCCAGAGCAGGAGTGGTTCTAGAAGTGACGCTAACGCTCCCCAATGGCTATCCCCTGAAGGTCCTCGCCTTAATTGACAGTGGGGCGTCCGCCAACTTCTTCTCGAGAAGCTTTGCAGAAGAGCACCAAATCCAGCTTTTGCAGTTGGATTTTCCTCTGCACGTGGCAACCATTGACGGCAGGGAGCTGCTGGGAGGGGCCATCACACATCAAACCCCCCCCATGAGAATGACGGTGGGAAGGCACTCAGAGACACTGGCGTTCAACGTCACCACCATCTCAGACCCCCCCATCGTCTTGGGCATGAGCTGGCTGGCGCGCCACGACCCCTCCATCAGTTGGCACCAGAGGTGCATCACGTTTGGGTCGGACTTTTGTCTGCAACATTGCATGCAGCACCAACCAGGGGAGGGCCCTCCGATAGCCACGGTGGCCACCATGCATATCAAAGGGGGTGAGGCAATACCCAAGCAGTACTGGGACCTGCAGGAGGTCTTCAGCGAAGCGGAGTCCGACCACCTACCCCCGCACAGGCCTTTTGACTGCCAGATCAACCTGGTGCCAGGGGCGACGATACCCCCAGCCAAGCTGTACGCCATGTCAGACCAGGAGCTGGAGGATCTGCGCGCTTTCATCGACAAGAACCTCAAGCGGGGGTTCATAAGGGAAAGCAAGGCAGCAGGGGGCAGCCCGGTCTTCTGGGTGGACAAGAAAGACACGCAACAGCGCCGTCTTGTGGTGGACTTTAGACGGCTGAATTCGGTGACAGAGCCAGTGGCTTTCCCCATGCCCAGAGTGGATGATCTCCTGACAGCGGCACGCAGGGGCAAGATTTTCACCAAGCTGGACCTAAGGGGGGCGTACAACTTGATCAGGATCCGGGAAGGAGATGAATGGAAAACCACGATGTTCACGCCTCTGGGCTCTTTTGAATATCTGGTGATGCCCTTCGGTTTGCAAGGGGGCTCAGCATGCTTCCAGGCCTTCATGCACCACGTCCTGGGGTCCCTCCTCTTCAGGAAATGCTTGGTCTTCCTAGATGACATCCTTATCTACTCGAATGACCCAGTGCAGCATGTGAAAGATGTCAGAGAGGTGTTGCAACGCCTGAAGGAGAACCACCTGTATGTGAAGCTGGAGAAGTGCAAGTTTCACACCAAAGAGGTGGACTTCCTGGGCTACAAGCTGTCAGACAAGGGGCTGGCGATGGACAAAGACAAGGTGCAGGCCATCCTGGACTGGCACAGCCCCAGGACGCGCAAAGATGCCCAACGCCTACTAGGCTTTGCCAACTTCTACAGGAAGTTCATCAAGAACTTCTCTCGCGTTACGGCTCCCATCACGGACTGCCTGAGAGGCAAGCAGAAGTTCAAGTGGACACCAGAGGCGCAAGCAGCGTTCGAAAGCCTCAAGAGAGTGTTCGCCTCAGACCAAAACCTGTTCCATGTGGTGCAGGACGCGCCCCTACGCATTGAGACAGATGCTTCTGAAAAAGCTGTGGGCGCAATTTTGTTGCAACTGGACGCCAACAGGGAGTGGAGACCCTGTGCCTTCTTCTCCAGGAAGCTGACACAGCCTGAACGCAACTACACAGTGTTTGATAGGGAACTTCTTGCGATCTACGCTGCGTTCCAGCACTGGCGACACTTCCTGGTGGGCGCAAAGCACCCCATCCAGGTGTGCACAGACCACAAGAACCTGGAGTTCTGGAGAACTGCCAGGGTGCTCAACCAGCGGCAGATACGGTGGGCAGAGTTCTTCTCGAACTTCAACTTCTCCATCCACTACATCCCGGGGGAGCAGAATGTCAGGGCGGATGCCCTCTCCCGCAAGCCAGAGTACATGGAGGAGGAGGCGCCACCAGCCCCAAGGCACATTTTCCCCCCGTCGGCATGGTCCTGCGGAGCAGCTGTGGTGAGCGAGGCAGAACTCACAGCACTGACGGCAGCGGATGAATTTGCCAACCGCATCTTCAGAGAACTGAGAGGGGGGAGGGAGCAGGCAAAAGACTTTGCAGAACGCAGAGGGCTGCTTTTCTACAAGGGGGCGCTGTACCTACCCACCACCCAGCTTCGACGTACGGTCCTCAAGCAGATGCACGACAACCCTACAGCGGGGCATTTTGGAAGGGACAAAACCGCTCACCTAGTCATGAGACACTTCTGGTGGCCAGGGGTGCGGGAAGATGTTCGAGACTATGTAAGGGGCTGTACCACCTGCCAGCGGGCGAAGGTGGTCAGAGCAGCGCCACCAGGGTTGCTGGAGCCCTTAGCCACACCACACAGGCCGTGGGAAGTGGTGTCCATGGACTTCATCACAGATCTGCCTTCGTCCAGGGGTAAGACTGCAGTGTTGGTGGTGGTGGACCTCATGTCTAAAATGTGTCACTTTATACCGTGTGCCAGGGCAGTCTCGGCAGAAGAGACAGCCAAACTGTTTGTTGATCACATTTTCAGACTGCATGGATTACCTTTAAGGGTTATTTCGGATCGTGGCCGCCAATTTGTTTCCAGGTTCTGGCGGCGGCTCATGAACCTCCTGCAGGTGGAGGTCAGCTTGTCGACGGCTAGACACCCGCAGACCAACGGACAAGCGGAGAGGGTCAACGCCATTCTGCAGCAGTACCTGAGATGCTACGTCAGCCAGCGGCAAACGGACTGGGTGGATCGCTTGCCACTAGCAGAATTTGCCTACAACAATGCAGTGCACGTCTCCACAGGGGTGTCGCCCTTTAAGGCCAATTACGGGCGCGACCTCAGATCTTTCCCAGAGAGGGAGAGGGAGGAGGAGGAGGAGGAGGGCCCCCAGGCTGAGGATTGGGCAGAGGAACTGGAGACGGTGCACCAGCAGCTCAGAGAACACTTGGAGAGGGCCAAGGAAGCGTACAAAAAGGGGGCAGATCGCCACAGGCGACAAGGGGAGGTCATCAGGGTGGGGGACAAGGTGTGGTTGTCCTCGGAGGGCCTTCCCACCAGAGGGAGGTGCAAGAAGCTGGCACCCAAATGGCTGGGCCCCTTCACGGTCACGCAACAGGTCAACCCGGTGGCATACAAGCTGGCACTGCCAGAGGACATGAGGGTGCATCCAGTGTTTCATAGATCGCTGCTGTCGCCGTACAGGGAAAGCAGCAGGCTCAGGGACAGCGAACAAACCCCCGAGGGAGGGGGGGAGAGGGAAAGCAGGGAGCAACTCAATGAGGCCACGGCCATCCTGGATTCAAGGTGGGGGGTGGGGGGCCTGGAGTACCTCATGGCATGGGAGGATGCTCCACCGTCCCAGAATGAATGGGTTCCCGCCACTCAGATACAGGAGGAATTCTTGGTGGAAGAATTTCACGCCCTCTTTCCCCACAGACCCAAGCCCTGGCACATGGAAAGGGAGGGGGAGGAGGAGGAGGCACGGGAGAACAGCTCACCATGGCGCTGGGAAGCGGAGTTTGAGGAACCAGAGGATGAGGTATGGGTGTCGCCAAGATCCACCCAGTCAGAGGAAGGAGCAGATTGGCAAAACATTTTTACCCCCACCAGCTCAGACGCCACGGACTTTTTGGGATTCCCGTCCTCCCAGGCGGAAGGGGGGGGCTCGCAGGACTGGGGGGAGGTGTTCACACCAACGGGATCGGAGAGCACCGAGTTTTTAGGCTTCCAGTCGTCACCGACACATGGGGGGGGCCTGGGGAGGGGTGAAGGAGAGCTTGGGAGGGGGGTGGATGTGAGGGACAGGGGATATCGCGAAGTCCCTCCCCTCCTGAGTTCAAGCCCGTCCCCGAGCAAAGGGGAAAGCAGGGAGAGTTCCGATTCCAGTGGGGAAGCAGGAAGTCGTGTCCGAGGCTCAGGCAAGGTAGAGGAGCCAGGGTCCCAGGTGGGACAGGAAGGGGCAAGTAAGGGGGGAAGACCCATCCCCCCAACTCCAGAATTACGCAGGAAGAGGAGGGGCAAGAGGATGGGTCTGCCAAAGCTTTTGTGTTGGAGAAAGACGCGCCAAAAGCCATTAGGAGGTTCTGAAACCGACTGACAACATCGCTCCGTGTAAATAGCAATGACTTGAGCACTGTAAATACGCAGCACCAATAAAAGAATAAAATGCAGAGCTGCGTAGCGTCGTTACTCTGAAGTAGTCCACTCCGGCCACTGTGACACAGACCCATCCTCTTTCCCCTCCTCTTTCTGCGTAATTCCGGAGTTGGGGGGATGGGTCTCCCCCCCTTATTCGCCCCTTCCTGTCCCACCTGGGACCCTGGCTCCTCTACCTTGCCTGAGCCTCGGACACGACTTCCTGCTTCCCCACTGGAATCGGAACTCTCTCTGCTTTCCCCTGTGCTCGGGGATGGGCTTGAACTCAGGAGGGGAGGGACTTCGCGATATCCCCTGTCCCTCACATCCACCCCCTCCCAAGCTCTCCTTCACCCCTCCCCAGGTCCCCCCCAGGTGTCGGTGACGACTGGAAGCCTAAGAACTCAGTGCTTTCCGAGCCCGTTGGTGTGAACACCTCCCCCCAGTCCTGCGAGCCCCCCCCTTCCGCCTGGGAGGACGGGAATCCCAAAAAGTCCGTGGCGTCAGAGCTGGTGGGGGTAAAAATGTTCTGCCAATCTGCTCCTTCCTCTGACTGGGTGGATCTCGGTGACGCCCATACCTCATCCTCTGGTTCCTCAAACTCCGCTTCCCAGCGCCATGGTGAACTGCTCTCCCGTGCTTCCTCCCCCTCCCCCTCCCTTTCCATGTGCCAGGGCTTGGGTCTATGGGGAAAGAGGGCATGAAATTCTTCTACCAGGAATTCCTCCTGTATCTGAGTGGCTGGGACCCATTCATTCTGGGACGGTGGAGCATCCTCCCATGCCATGAGGTACTCCAGGCCCCCCACCCCCCTCCTTGAATCCAGGATGGCCGTGGCCTCATTGAGTTGCTCCCTGCCTTCCCTCTCCCCCCCTCCCTCAGGGGTTTGTTCGCTGCCTCGGAGCCTGCTGCTTTCCCTGTACGGCGACAGCAGCGATCTATGAAACACTGGGTGCACCCTCATGTCCTCTGGCAGTGCCAGTCTGAAGGCCACCGGGTTGACCTGTTGCGTGACCGTGAAGGGGCCCAACCTTCTGGGCGCCAGCTTTTTGCACCTCCCTCTGATGGGAAGGCCCTCCGAGGACAACCAAACTTTGTCCCCCACCCTAATGACCTCCCCTTGTCGCCTGTGGCGATCTGCCCCCTTCTTGTACGCTTCCTTGGCTCTCTCCAAGTGTTCTCTGAGCTGCTGGTGCACCGTCTCCAGTTCCTCTGCCCAATCCTCAGCCTGCGGGCCCTCCTCCTCCTCCTCCCCCTCCCTCTCTGGGAAAGATCTGAGGTCGCGCCCATAATTGGCCTGAAAGGGCGACACCCCTGTGGAGACGTGCACTGCATTATTGTAGGCAAATTCTGCCAGTGGCAGGCGATCCACCCAGTCTGTTTGCCTCTGGCTGACGTAGCATCTGAGGTACTGCTGCAGGATGGCGTTGACCCTCTCCGCCTGTCCATTAGTCTGCGGGTGTCTAGCCGTCGACAAGCTGACCTCCACCTGCAGGAGGTTCATGAGTCGCCGCCAGAACCTGGAAACAAATTGGCGGCCACGATCCGAAATAACTCTTAAAGGCAATCCATGCAGTCTGAAGACGTGGTCAACAAACAGTTTGGCCGTTTCTTCTGCGGAGACCGCCCTGGCACACGGTATAAAATGGCACATTTTGGACATAAGGTCCACCACCACCAACACTGCGGTCTTGCCTCTGGAAGAAGGCAGGTCTGTGATGAAGTCCATGGACACCACTTCCCACGGCCTGTGTGGTGTGGCTAAGGGCTCCAGCAATCCTGCTGGCGGTGCTCTGACCACTTTTGCCCGCTGGCAGGTGTCACAGCCCCGTACATAGTCTCGAACATCTTCCCGCACCCCTGGCCACCAGAAGTGTCTCATGACCAGGTGAGCAGTCTTGTCCCTCCCAAAATGACCCGCCGTTGGGTTGTCGTGCATCTGCTTGAGGACCTTACGTCTAAGCTGGGTGGTGGGCAGGTACAGTGCACCCTTGTAGAAAAGCAGCCCACTGCGTTCTGCAAAGTCTTTCGCCTGCTCCCTCCCCCCTCTCAGTTCTCTGAAGATGCGGGTGGCAAATTCATCCGCTGCTGTCAGTGCTGTGAGTTCTGCCTCACTCACCACTGCTGCTCCGCAGGACCATGCTGACGGGGGGAAAATGTGCCTGGGTGCCGGTGGCGCCTCCTCCTCCATGTACTCCGGTTTGCGGGAGAGGGCATCCGCCCTGACATTCTGCTCCCCCGGGATGTAGTGGATGGAGAAGTTGAAGTTCGAGAAGAACTCTGCCCACCGTATCTGTCGCTGGTTGAGCACCCTGGCCGTTCTCCAGAACTCCAGGTTCTTGTGGTCCGTGCACACCTGGATGGGGTGCTTGGCGCCCACCAGGAAGTGTCTCCAATGCTGGAACGCAGCGTGGATCGCAAGAAGTTCCCTATCAAACACCGTGTAGTTGCGCTCTGGCTGGGTCAGCTTCCTGGAGAAGAAGGCACAAGGTCTCCACTCCCTGTTGGCGTCCAGTTGCAACAAAATGGCGCCCAGAGCTCTATCAGAAGCATCTGTCTCCACGCGAAGGGGCGCGTCCTGAACCACGTGGAACAGGTTCTGGTCTGAGGCGAACACCCTCTTGAGGCTTTCGAACGCTGCTTGCGCCTCTGGTGTCCACCTGAACTTCTGCTTGCCTCTCAGGCAGTCAGTGATGGGAGCCGTAACGCGAGAGAAGTTCTTGATGAACTTCCTGTAGAAGTTGGCGAAGCCTAGTAGTCGTTGGGCATCTTTGCGCGTCCTGGGGCTGTGCCAGTCCAGGATGGCCTGCACCTTGTCCTTGTCCATCGCTAACCCCTTGTCTGACAGCTTGTAGCCCAGGAAGTCCACCTCTTTGGTGTGGAACTTGCACTTCTCCAGCTTCACTTACAGGTGGTTCTCCTTCAGGCGCTGCAACACCTCCCTGACGTCTTTCACATGCTGCACTGGGTCATTGGAGTAAATAAGGATGTCATCTAGGAAGACCAAGCAGTTCTTGAAGAGGAGGGACCCCAGGACGTGGTGCATGAAGGCCTGGAAGCATGCTGAGCCCCCTTGCAACCCGAAGGGCATCACCAGATATTCAAAAGAGCCCAGAGGCGTGAACATCGTGGTCTTCCATTCATCGCCTTCCCTGATCCTGATCAAGTTGTACGCCCCCCTCAGGTCGAGCTTGGTGAAGATCTTGCCCCTGCGTGCCGCTGTCAGGAGATCGTCCACTCTGGGCATGGGGAAAGCCACTGGCTCTGTCACTGAATTCAGCCGCCTAAAATCCACCACCAGACGGCGCTGTTGCGTGTCTTTCTTGTCAACCCAGAAGACCGGGCTGCCCCCTGCTGCCTTGCTTTCTCTGATGAACCCCCGCTTGAGGTTCTTGTCGATGAAAGCGCGCAGATCCTCCAGTTCCTGGTCTGACATGGCGTACAGCTTGGCTGGGGGTATAGTTGCCCCTGGCACCAGGTTGATCTGGCAGTCAAAAGGCCTGTGTGGGGGTAGGTGGTCGGACTCCGCTTCGCTGAAGACCTCCTGCAGGTCCCAGTACGGCTTGGGTATCGCCTCACCCCCTTTGACGTGCATGGTGGCCACCGTGGCTATTGGAGGCCCCTCCCCTGGTTGGTGCTCCATGCAATGTTCCAGACAAAAGTCCGACCCAAACGTGATGCATCTCTGGTGCCAACTGATGGAGGGGTCGTGGCGCGCCAGCCAGCTCATGCCCAAGACGATGGGGGGGTCTGAGATGGTGGTGACGTTGAATGCCAGTGTCTCTGAGTGCCTTCCCACCGTCATTCTCATGGGGGGGGGGGTTTGATGAGTGATGGCCCCTCCCAGCAACTCTCTGCCGTCAATGGTTGCCACGTGCAGAGGAAAATCCAGCTGCAGAAGCTGGATCTGGTGCTGTTCTGCAAAGTTCCTCGAGAAGAAGTTCGCTGACGCCCCACTGTCAATTAGGGCGAGGACCGTCAGGGGATAGCCATTTGGGAGCGTTAGCGTCACTTCTAGAACCACTCCTGCTCTGGGAGGGGTGGGCTGGCTCTGCTCCTCTCTGTGCGGGTGGGCGGGCTGGGGCTGTTGTCTGCTGACTGTGCCTGGCTGCTGCCCCGTGTCTCCTGCAGCCAGGCTTTCCCGTTTCCCTGCTGTGGTGCTGCATCAGTGGGGGAGGGCATAACCGTTCCCGCCTTTCCTTGCCACTCCCTGCGATGTGGGCAGTCTCTGACGAGATGCTGGGGGGAGTTGCAGAGAAAGCAATTCCCGCCTCTTCCCTCCCTGCGTCTTGTCGCCGCTGGGGTTTGAAAAGCCCGCGCGCGCGCGCTATCAATTTGCATGGGTTCCTGGTCCTGGCTGGCCCCAGGCGTGGCTTGAAAGGGTTGTTGGGGGAGTGGCTTCTCCTGCGACCGTGGGAACCAAGCCCGCTTTGCGCGCGTTGCTTGCTTGTCGCTCCACCGGGATTCCTGTCTCACCCCCACCGCCAGAGCCGCTTTGCTCAGCTGATCCATAGTACTGGGCTTTGGACCTCTCGAGAGCTCATCTTTCACATCCTCATTCAACCCCAGGTAGAACGCCGCTTGCATTGGGGCTGACTCTAGTTCCCACCCCAGTCTGTGCACCAGCATGGTGAATTTCGCCCAATATGCGCGAACTGTCATATTTCCTTGGTGTAAATTATGAAGTTCCTCCTTAGTCTGGTCCATATGACTATCGGACGAATACATCGTTTTCAGACCTTCTAGAAATAGTTTGACATTCTTCATGCAAGGATTCTTTGTTGCGATTAACGGTCTTAGCCACTCCCTGGCTGCCCCGGTAAGGTGCTCCACAATAAACGCTACCCTGTGCTCATCATCAGGGAACTCATCATGGTGCAGCTCAAGAGCATACACAATCTCAGTCTCAAAGCCATGATATTCCCTCGGGTCTCCATTGAACTTGCTTACTAGGGTCCCGGCTCTCCTTCCTGGCAGCACTTGGACTTGGGGTGCCCCTCCCGCCTTGTTTTTCTCTGCATCTAGCTTGTTTTGGAGGTCTACCGCCGCCGCCCTTAATTGCTGCTCTCTTTCCTGAAGTGCTCTCACCTGTTCCGCAAGTTGTAGCCGGTCGTCCTGGACCTTCTTGGTTTCTTCTTTAGCTGCCTTTAATTCCCCCTGCGCCTGCTGCGCCAGCTGCTGCAGTTCTTGCTGGGCTTTCTCTGCGATCTGCCGCCATTTCTCCGCCTCTGACACACTCATCCCGCCAACTCCAAAGTAGCCCAAAAAAAAGATTCGGAGGTTGCTGTCACAGAGGCCGGATCAGGCTACTTCAGAGTGACGACGCTACGCAGCTCTGCATTTTATTCTTTTATTGGTGCTGCGTATTTACAGTGCTGAAGTCATTGCTATTTACAAGGAACGATGTGGTCATTTGGTTTCAGAACCTCCGAATGGCTTTTGGCGCGTCTTTCTCCAACACAAAAGCTTTGGCAGACCCATCCTCTTTCCCCTCCTCTTTCTGCGTAATTCCGGAGTTGGGGGGATGGGTCTCCCCCCCTTATTCGCCCCTTCCTGTCCCACCTGGGACCCTGGCTCCTCTACCTTGCCTGAGCCTCGGACACGACTTCCTGCTTCCCCACTGGAATCGGAACTCTCTCTGCTTTCCCCTGTGCTCGGGGATGGGCTTGAACTCAGGAGGGGAGGGACTTCGCGATATCCCCTGTCCCTCACACCACGTATTCAGACTGCATGGATTGCCTTTAAGAGTTATTTCGGATCGTGGCCGCCAATTTGTTTCCAGGTTCTGGCGGCGGCTAATGAACCTCCTGCAGGTGGAGGTCAGTTTGTCTACGGCTCGGCACCCGCAGACCAATGGACAGGCGGAGCGGGTCAACGCCATTCTGCAGCAGTACCTGAGATGTTACGTCAGCCAGAGGCAAACGGACTGGGTGGATCGCCTGCCACTGGCAGAATTTGCCTACAACAATGCAGTGCACGTCTCCACAGGGGTGTCGCCCTTTAAGGCCAACTACGGGCGCGACCTCAGATCTTTCCCGGAGAGGGAGGGGGAGGAGGAGGAAGAGGGCCCACAGGCAGAGGATTGGGCAGAGGACCTGGAGACGGTGCACCAGCAGCTCAGAGAACACTTGGAGAGGGCCAAGGAAGCGTACAAGAAGGGGGCAGATCACCACAGGCGACCGGGAGAGGTCATCAGGGTGGGGGACAAGGTTTGGTTATCCTCGGAAGGTCTTCCCACCAGGGGGCGATGCAAGAAGTTAGCACCCAGGAGGCTGGGCCCCTTCACGGTCACGCAACAGGTCAACCCGGTAGCCTTCAGGCTAGCACTGCCTGAGGACATGAGAGTGCACCCAGTGTTTCATAGATCGCTGCTGTCGCCGTACAGAGAAAGTACTAGGTTCAAGGACAGTGATCAGCCTCCAGAGGGAGGGGGGGAGACGGGAAACGCCCGTCAGCTCAATGAGGCAACTGAGATTTTAGACTCAAGGAGAGGGGTGAGAGGGCTGGAGTACCTGATAGCATGGGAGGACACTCCGCCGTCCCACAATGAGTGGATACCAGCCACGGAAGTACCTGAGGAATTTTTAGTAGAAGAGTTCCACGCCCTGTTCCCCCACAGGCCCAAGCCCTGGCACATGGAAAGGGAGGAAGAGGGGGAGGGGCGGGAGGAAGGGATCGCAGGCAGCAGCTCTCCATGGAGATGGGAAGCGGAATTTGAGGATACGGAAGAAGAGGTGTGGGTTTCACCGAGGTCGACGACGTCAGAGGCAGGAGAGGACTGGCAGAACATTTTTACTCCCACCAGCTCTGACGCCACTGACTTCTTGGGATTCCCGTCTGTCACAGTGGCCGGAGTGGACTACTTCAGAGTAACGACGCTACGCAGCTCTGCATTTTATTCTTTTATTGGTGCTGCGTATTTACAGTGTTAAAGTCATTGCTATTTACACGGAGTGATGTGATCAGTCGGTTTCAGAACCTCCTAATGGCTTTTGGCGCGTCTTTCTCCAACACAAAAGCTTTGGCAGACCCATCCTCTTTCCCCTCCTCTTTCTGCGTAGTTCTGGCGTTGGGGGGATGGGTCTCCCTCCCTTATTCGCCCCTTCCTGTCCCGCCTGGGACCCTGGCTCCTCTACCTTGCCTGAGCCTCGGACCCGACTTCCTGCTTCCCTACTGGAATCGGAACTCTCTCTGCTTTCCCCTGTGCTCGGTGATTGGCTTGAACTCAGGAGGGAAGGGACTTCGCGATATCCCCTGTCCCTCACACCGTCTTCTCAGGGGGAGGGGGAAAGATCGCCGGATTGG
Source organism: Zootoca vivipara (assembly GCF_963506605.1). Classification (NCBI taxonomy): domain Eukaryota; kingdom Metazoa; phylum Chordata; class Lepidosauria; order Squamata; family Lacertidae; genus Zootoca; species Zootoca vivipara. Next base: position 43,158 of record NC_083289.1, read on the forward strand.
GGGGAAATTTTTACACCCACAGGCTCGGATGCCACAGACTTCTTGGGGTTTCACTCGTCCCCAGCAAGCAGAGAGCCCCTGGGGAGGGGGGGAGGAGCCTGGGAGGGGGGTGGATGTGAGGGACAAGGGATACAGGGAAGTCCCTCCCATCTTAAGTTCCAGCCCATCCCCAAGCGCTGGAGAGAGTAAGGAGAGCTCTGCCTCCAGCGGAGAGTCAGGAAGTGGTGTCCGAGGCTCAGGCAAGGTTGTGGAGCCCATGCCTCAGGTGGGACAGGAAGTTGGACGCACGGGGGGGAGGCCAATCCCCCCAACTCCCGAATTGCGACGCAAACGTAGGGGGAAGAGGTTGGGTCTGCCAAAGCTTTGGTGCTGGAAGAAAACGCGCCAATCGCCATTCGGAGGTTCTGACACCTCACCTTAAGGATGCACTTTTACTGCTCTGAACACTGTAAATAATCAGCACTTAATAAAAGCCTTAAAAGACCATGCTGGAGTCGTTACTCTAGAGTAGCCATATCAGGCCCTCTGACACCTTCTATCTATGCATTCTGACACTCCAACAATGTGTTCTGCTTCAATTTGGCTCATTTTACAAAGGTGATTATTTCTGGAGTGAACATGCAATTCTACTCAAGAGTAAGGAACAAAGCGAAATAAAGCCATAGAAGGCTTATTTGCCTTCTATCTATGCATTCTGACACTCCAACAATGTGTTCTGCTTCAATTTGGTTCATTTTACAAAGGTGCTTATTCCTGGAGTGAATATGCAGTTCTACTCAAGAGTAAGCAACTAAGTGAAATAAAGCTATAGAACCCTTATTTGCCTTCTATCTATGTATTCTGACACTCCAACAATGTGTTCTGCTTCAATGTGGGTCATTTTACAAAGGTGCTTATTCCTGGAGTGAACATGCAGTTCTACTCAAGAGTAAGCAACTAAGCGAAATAAAGCCATGGAACGCTTATTTGCCTTCTATCTATGCATTCTGACACTCCAACAATGTGTTCTTCAATTTGGTTCATTTTACAAAGGTGCTTATTGCTGGAGTGAATATGCAGTTCTACTCAAGAGTAAGCAACTCAGCGAAATAAAGCCATAGAACGCTTACTTGCCTCCTATCTATGCATTCTGACACTCCAACAATGTGTTCTGCTTCAATTTGGATCATTTTACAAAGGTGCTTATTGCTGGTGAGCAGATGCATTTCTACTCAAGAGTAAGCAACTCAGCGAAATAAAGCCATAGAACGCTTATTTGCCTCCTATCTATGCAATCTGACACTCCAACAATGTGTTCTGCTTCAATTTGGCTCATTTTACAAAGGTGCTTATTGCTGGAGAGCAGATGCATTTCTACGCAAGAGTAAGCAACTCAGCGAAATAAAGCCATAGAACGCTTATTTGCCTTCTATCTATGCATTCTGACACTCCAACAATGTGTTCTGCTTCAATTTGGCTCATTTTACAAAGGTGATTATTTCTGGAGTGAACATGCAATTTTACTCAAGAGTAAGGAACAAAGCGAAATAAAGCCATAGAACGCTTATTTGCCTTCTATCTATGCATTCTGACACTCCAACAATGTGTTCTGCTTCAATTTGGCTCATTTTACAAAGATGCTTATTGCTGGAGTGAATATGCAGTTCTACTCCAGATTAAGCAACTCAGCGAAATAAAGCCATAGAACGCTTATTTACCTTCTATCTATGCATTCTGACACTCCAACAATGTGTTCTGCTTCAATTTGGCTCATTTTACAAAGGTGATTATTTCTGGAGAGAACATGCAGTTCTACTCAAGAGTAAGCAACTAAGCGAAATAAAGCCATAGAACGCTTATTTGCCTTCTATCTATGCATTCTGACACTCCAACAATGTGTTCTGCTTCAATTTGGTTCATTTTACGAAGGTGGTTATTGCTGGAGTGAATATGCAGTTCTACTCAAGAGTAAGCAACTAAGCGAAATAAAGCCATAGAACGCTTATTTGCCTTCTATCTATGCATTCTGACACTCCAACAATGTGTTCTGCTTCAATTTGGCTCATTTTACAAAGGTGATTATTTCTGGAGTGAACATGCAATTTTACTCAAGAGTAAGGAACAAAGCGAAATAAAGCCATAGAAGGCTTATTTGCCTTCTATCTATGCATTCTGACACTCCAACAATGTGTTCTCCTTCAATTTGGTTCATTTTACAAAGGTGCTTATTGCTGGAGTGAATATGCAGTTCTACTCAAGAGTAAGGAACTCCGCGAAATAAAGCCATGGAACGCTTATTTGCCTCCTATCTATGCATTCTGACACTTCAACAATGTGTTCTGCTTCAATTTGGTTCATTTTACAAAGGTGCTTATTGCAGGTGAGCAGATGCATTTCTACTCAAGAGTAAGCAACTCAGCGAAATAAAGCCATAGAACGCTTGCTTGCCTCCTATCTATGCAATCTGACACTCCAACAATGTGTTCTGCTTCAATTTGGCTCATTTTACAAAGGTGCTTATTGCTGGAGAGCAGATGCATTTCTACGCAAGAGTAAGCAACTAAGCGAAATAAAGCCATAGAACGCTTATTTGCCTCCTATCTATGCATTCTGACACTCCAACAATGTGTTCTGCTTCAATTTGGCTCATTTTATAAAGGTGCTTATTGCTGGAGTGAATATGCAGTTCTACTCAAGAGTAAGCAACTCAGCGAAATAAAGCCATAGAACGCTTATTTACCTTCTATCTATGCATTCTGACACTCCAACAATGTGTTCTGCTTCAATTTGGCTCATTTTACAAAGGTGATTATTTCTGGAGAGAACATGCAGTTCTACTCAAGAGTAAGCAACTAAGCGAAATAAAGCCATAGAACGCTTATTTGCCTTCTATCTATGCATTCTGACACTCCAACAATGTGTTCTGCTTCAATTTGGTTCATTTTACGAAGGTGGTTATTGCTGGAGTGAATATGCAGTTCTACTCAAGAGTAAGCAACTAAGCGAAATAAAGCCATAGAACGCTTATTTGCCTTCTATCTATGCATTCTGACACTCCAACAATGTGTTCTGCTTCAATTTGGCTCATTTTACAAAGGTGCTTATTCCTGGAGTGAATATGCAGTTCTACTCAAGAGTAAGCAACTAAGCGAAATAAAGCCATGGAACGCTTATTTGCCTTCTATCTATGCATTCTGACACTCCAACAATGTGTTCTGCTTCAATTTGACTCATTTTACAAAGGTGCTTATTCCTGGAGTGAATATGCAGTTCTACTCAAGAGTAAGCAACTAAGCGAAATAAAGCCATGGAACACTTATTTGCCTTCTATCTATGCATTCTGACACTCCAATAATGTGTTCTGCTTCAATTTAGCTCATTTTACAAAGATGCTTATTTCTGGAGTGAACATGCAGTTCTACTCAAGAGTAAGCAACTAAGCGAAATAAAGCCATAGAACGCTTACTTGCCTCCTATCTATGCATTCTGACACTCCAACAATGTGTTCTGCTTCAATTTGGCTCATTTTACGAAGGTGCTTATTGCTGGAGTGAATATGCAGTTCTACTCCAGATTAAGCAACTCCGCGAAATAAAGCCATAGAACGCTTATTTGCCTTCTATCTATGCATTCTGACACTCCAACAATGTGTTCTGCTTCAATTTGGTTCATTTTACAAAGGTGCTTATTGCTGGAGTGAATATGCAGTTTTAGTCAAGAGTAAGCAACTCAGCGAAATAAAGCCATAGAACGCTTACTTGCCTCCTATCTATGCATTCTGACAGTCCAACAATGTGTTCTGCTTCAATTTGACTCATTTTACAAAGATGCTTATTCCTGGAGTGAATATGCATTTCTACGCAAGAGTAAGCAACTCAGCGAAATAAAGAACATAGAACGCTTATTTGCCTTCTATCTATGCATTCTGACACTCCAACAATGTGTTCTGCTTCAATTTGACTCATTTTACAAAGGTGCTTATTCCTGGAGTGAATATGCAGTTCTACTCAAGAGTAAGCAACTAAGAGAACTAAAGCCATGGAACGCTTATTTGCCTTCTATCTATGCATACTGACACTCCAATAATGTGTTCTGCTTCAATTTGGCTCATTTTACAAAGATGCTTATTCCTGGAGTGAATATGCAGTTCTACTCAAGAGTAAGGAACTAAGCGAAATAAAGCCATGGAACGCTTATTTGCCTTCTATCTATGCATTCTGACACTCCAACAATGTGTTCTGCTTCAATTTGGTTCATTTTACAAAGGTGCTTATTGCTGGAGTGAATATGCAGTTCTAGTCAAGAGTAAGCAACTCAGCGAAATAAAGCCATAGAACGCTTACTTGCCTCCTATCTATGCATTCTGACACTCCAACAATGTTTTCTGCTTCAATTTGACTCATTTTACAAAGGTGCTTATTCCTGGAGTGAATATGCAGTTTTACTCAAGAGTAAGCAACTAAGAGAACTAAAGCCATGGAACGCTTATTTGCCTTCTATCTATGCATACTGACACTCCAATAATGTGTTCTGCTTCAATTTGGTTCATTTTACAAAGGTGCTTATTGCTGGTGAGCAGATGCATTTCTACGCAAGAGTAAGCAACTCAGCGAAATAAAGAACATAGAACGCTTATTTGCCTTCTATCTATGCATTCTGACACTCCAACAATGTGTTCTGCTTCCATTTGGCTCATTTTACAAACGTGATCATTTCTGGAGAGCAGATGCAGTTCTACTCAAGAGTAAGCAACTCAGCGAAATAAAGCCATAGAACGCTTATTTGCCTCCTATCTATGCAATCTGACACTCCAACAATGTGTTCTGCTTCAATTTGACTCATTTTACAAAGGTGCTTATTCCTGGAGTGAATATGCAGTTTTACTCAAGAGTAAGCAACTAAGAGAACTAAAGCCATGGAACGCTTATTTGCCTTCTATCTATGCATACTGACACTCCAATAATGTGTTCTGCTTCAATTTGGCTCATTTTACAAAGATGCTTATTCCTGGAGTGAATATGCAGCTACTCAAGAGTAAGCAACTAAGCGAAATAAAGCCATGGAATGCTTATTTGCCTTCTATCTATGCATTCTGACACTCCAACAATGTGTTCTGCTTCAATTTGGTTCATTTTACAAAGGTGCTTATTGCTGGAGTGAATATGCAGTTCTACTCCAGATTAAGCAACTCCGCGAAATAAAGCCATAGAACGCTTATTTGCCTTCTATCTATGCATTCTGACACTCCAACAATGTGTTCTGCTTCAATTTGGTTCATTTTACAAAGGTGCTTATTGCTGGAGTGAATATGCAGTTCTAGTCAAGAGTAAGCAACTCAGCGAAATAAAGCCATAGAACGCTTACTTGCCTCCTATCTATGCATTCTGACACTCCAACAATGTGTTCTGCTTCAATTTGGTTCATTTTACAAAGGTGCTTATTGCTGGTGAGCAGAGGCATTTCTACGCAAGAGTAAGCAACTCAGCGAAATAAAGAACATAGAACGCTTATTTGCCTTCTATCTATGCATTCTGACACTCCAACAATGTGTTCTGCTTCCATTTGGCTCATTTTACAAACGTGATCATTTCTGGAGAGCAGATGCAGTTCTACTCAAGAGTAAGAAACTCAGCGAAATAAAGCCATAGAACGCTTATTTGCCTCCTATCTATGCAATCTGACACTCCAACAATGTGTTCTGCTTCAATTTGACTCATTTTACAAAGGTGCTTATCCCTGGAGTGAATATGCAGTTTTACTCAAGAGTAAGCAACTAAGAGAACTAAAGCCATGGAACGCTTATTTGCCTTCTATCTATGCATACTGACACTCCAATAATGTGTTCTGCTTCAATTTGGCTCATTTTACAAAGATGCTTATTCCTGGAGTGAATATGCAGTTCTACTCAAGAGTAAGCAACTAAGCGAAATAAAGCCATGGAACGCTTATTTGCCTTCTATCTATGCATTCTGACACTCCAACAATGTGTTCTGCTTCAATTTGGTTCATTTTACAAAGGTGCTTATTGCTGGAGTGAATATGCAGTTCTACTCAAGAGTAAGCAACTAAGCGAAATAAAGTCATAGAACGCTTACTTGCCTACTATCTATGCATTCTGACACTTCAACAATGTGTTCTGCTTCAATTTGGTTCATTTTACAAAGGTGCTTATTGCTGGTGAGCAGATGCATTTCTACGCAAGAGTAAGCAACTCAGCGAAATAAAGAACATAGAACGCTTATTTGCCTTCTATCTATGCATTCTGACACTCCAACAATGTGTTCTGCTTCCATTTGGCTCATTTTACAAACGTGATCATTTCTGAAGAGCAGATGCAGTTCTACTCAAGAGTAAGCAACTCAGCAAAATAAAGCCATAGAACGCTTATTTGCCTCCTATCTATGTAATCTGACACTCCAACAATGTGTTCTGCTTCAATTTGGCTCATTTTACAAAGGTGCTTATTGCTGGAGAGCAGATGCATTTCTACGCAAGAGTAAGCAACTCAGCGAAATAAAGCCATAGAACGCTTATTTGCCTTCTATCTATGCATTCTGACACTCCAACAATGTGTTCTGCTTCAATTTGGCTCATTTTACAAAGGTGATTATTTCTGGAGTGAACATGCAATTCTACTCAAGAGTAAGGAACAAAGCGAAATAAAGCCATAGAAGGCTGATTTGCCTTCTATCTATGCATTCTGACACTCCAATAATGTGTTCTGCTTCAATTTGACTCATTTTACAAAGGTGCTTATTCCTGGAGTGAACATGCAGTTCTCCTCAAGAGTAAGCAACTAAGCGAAATAAAGCCATAGAACGCTTATTTGCCTTCTATCTATGCATTCTGACACTCCAACAATGTGTTCTGCTTCAATTTGACTCATTTTACAAAGGTGCTTATTCCTGGAGTGAATATGCAGTTCTACTCAAGAGTAAGCAACTAAGAGAAATAAAGCCATGGAACGCTTATATGCCTTCTATCTATGCATTCTGACACTCCAATAATGTGTTCTGCTTCAATTTGGCTCATTTTACAAAGATGCTTATTTCTGGAGTGAAGATGTAGTTCTACTCAAGAGTAAGCATCTAAGCGAAATATAGCCATGGAACGCTTATTTGCCTTCTATCTATGCATTCTGACACTCCAACAATGTGTTCTGCTTCAATTTGACTCATTTTACAAAGGTGCTTATTCCTGGAGTGAATATGCAGTTCTACTCAAGAGTAAGCAACTAAGTGAAATAAAGCTATAAAACGCTTATTTGCCTTCTATCTATGCATTCTGACACTCCAAAAATGTGTTCTGCTTCAATTTGGCTCATTTTACAAAGATGCTTATTGCTCTAGTGAATATGCAGTTCTACTCCAGATTAAGCAACTCAGCGAAATAAAGCCATAGAACGCTTATTTGCCTTCTATCTATGCATTCTGACACTCCAACAATGTGTTCTGCTTCAATTTGGTACATTTTTCAAAGGTGCTTATTCCTGGAGTGAACATGCAGTTCTACTCAAGAGTAAGCAACTAAGCGAAATAAAGCCATGGAACGCTTATTTGCCTTCTATCTATGCATTCTGACACTCCAACAATGTGTTCTGCTTCAATTTGGTTCATTTTACAAAGGTGCTTTTTGCTGGAGTGAATATGCAGTTCTACTCAAGAGTAAGCAACTAAGCGAAATAAAGCCATAGAACGCTTACTTGCCTTCTATCTATGCATTCTGACACTCCAACAATGTGTTCTGCTTCAATTTGGCTCATTTTACAAAGGTGCTTATTGCTGGAGTGAATATGCAGTTTTACTCAAGAGTAAGCAACTAAGAGAACTAAAGCCATGGAACGCTTATTTGCCTTCTATCTATGCATACTGACACTCCAATAATGTGTTCTGCTTCAATTTGGCTCATTTTACAAAGATGCTTATTCCTGGAGTGAATATGCAGTTCTACTCAAGAGTAAGCAACTAAGCGAAATAAAGCCATAGAACGCTTATTTGCCTTCTATCTATGTATTCTGACACTCCAACAATGTGTTCTGCTTCAATGTGGGTCATTTTACAAAGGTGCTTATTCCTGGAGTGAACATGCAGTTCTACTCAAGAGTAAGCAACTAAGCGAAATAAAGCCATAGAATGCTTACTTGCCTCCTATCTATGCATTCTGACACTCCAACAATGTGTTCTGCTTCAATTTGGCTCGTTTTACAAAGGTGATTATTGCTGGAGTGAATATGCAGTTCTACTCAAGAGTAAGCAACTCAGCGAAATAAAGCCATAGAACGCTTATTTGCCTCCTATCTATGCATTCTGACACTCCAACAATGTTTTCTGCTTCAATTTGACTCATTTTACAAAGGTGCTTATTCCTGGAGTGAACATGCAGTTCTCCTCAAGAGTAAGCAACTAAGCGAAATAAAGCCATAGAACGCTTATTTGCCTTCTATCTATGCATTCTGACACTCCAACAATGTGTTCTGCTTCAATTTGACTCATTTTACAAAGGTGCTTATTCCTGGAGTGAATATGCAGTTCTACTCAAGAGTAAGCAACTAAGAGAAATAAAGCCATGGAACGCTTATATGCCTTCTATCTATGCATTCTGACACTCCAATAATGTGTTCTGCTTCAATTTGGCTCATTTTACAAAGATGCTTATTTCTGGAGTGAAGATGTAGTTCTACTCAAGAGTAAGCATCTAAGCGAAATATAGCCATGGAACGCTTATTTGCCTTCTATCTATGCATTCTGACACTCCAACAATGTGTTCTGCTTCAATTTGACTCATTTTACAAAGGTGCTTATTCCTGGAGTGAATATGCAGTTCTACTCAAGAGTAAGCAACTAAGTGAAATAAAGCTATAAAACGCTTATTTGCCTTCTATCTATGCATTCTGACACTCCAAAAATGTGTTCTGCTTCAATTTGGCTCATTTTACAAAGATGCTTATTGCTCTAGTGAATATGCAGTTCTACTCCAGATTAAGCAACTCAGCGAAATAAAGCCATAGAACGCTTATTTGCCTTCTATCTATGCATTCTGACACTCCAACAATGTGTTCTGCTTCAATTTGGTACATTTTTCAAAGGTGCTTATTCCTGGAGTGAACATGCAGTTCTACTCAAGAGTAAGCAACTAAGCGAAATAAAGCCATGGAACGCTTATTTGCCTTCTATCTATGCATTCTGACACTCCAACAATGTGTTCTGCTTCAATTTGGTTCATTTTACAAAGGTGCTTTTTGCTGGAGTGAATATGCAGTTCTACTCAAGAGTAAGCAACTAAGCGAAATAAAGCCATAGAACGCTTACTTGCCTTCTATCTATGCATTCTGACACTCCAACAATGTGTTCTGCTTCAATTTGGCTCATTTTACAAAGGTGCTTATTGCTGGAGTGAATATGCAGTTTTACTCAAGAGTAAGCAACTAAGAGAACTAAAGCCATGGAACGCTTATTTGCCTTCTATCTATGCATACTGACACTCCAATAATGTGTTCTGCTTCAATTTGGCTCATTTTACAAAGATGCTTATTCCTGGAGTGAATATGCAGTTCTACTCAAGAGTAAGCAACTAAGCGAAATAAAGCCATGGAACGCTTATTTGCCTTCTATCTATGCATTCTGACACTCCAACAATGTGTTCTGCTTCAATTTGGTTCATTTTACAAAGGTGCTTATTGCTGGAGTGAATATGCAGTTCTACTCAAGAGTAAGCAACTAAGCGAAATAAAGTCATAGAACGCTTACTTGCCTACTATCTATGCATTCTGACACTTCAACAATGTGTTCTGCTTCAATTTGGTTCATTTTACAAAGGTGCTTTTTGCTGGAGTGAATATGCAGTTCTACTCAAGAGTAAGCAACTAAGCGAAATAAAGCCATAGAACGCTTACTTGCCTTCTATCTATGCATTCTGACACTCCAACAATGTGTTCTGCTTCAATTTGGCTCATTTTACAAAGGTGCTTATTGCTGGAGTGAATATGCAGTTTTACTCAAGAGTAAGCAACTAAGAGAACTAAAGCCATGGAACGCTTATTTGCCTTCTATCTATGCATACTGACACTCCAATAATGTGTTCTGCTTCAATTTGGCTCATTTTACAAAGATGCTTATTCCTGGAGTGAATATGCAGTTCTACTCAAGAGTAAGCAACTAAGCGAAATAAAGCCATGGAACGCTTATTTGCCTTCTATCTATGCATTCTGACACTCCAACAATGTGTTCTGCTTAAATTTGGTTCATTTTACAAAGGTGCTTATTGCTGGAGTGAATATGCAGTTCTACTCAAGAGTAAGCAACTAAGCGAAATAAAGTCATAGAACGCTTACTTGCCTACTATCTATGCATTCTGACACTTCAACAATGTGTTCTGCTTCAATTTGGTTCATTTTACAAAGGTGCTTATTGCTGGTGAGCAGATGCATTTCTACGCAAGAGTAAGCAACTCAGCGAAATAAAGCCATAGAACGCTTATTTGCCTTCTATCTATGCATTCTGACACTCCAACAATGTGTTCTGCTTCAATTTGGCTCATTTTACAAAGGTGATTATTTCTGGAGTGAACATGCAATTCTACTCAAGAGTAAGGAACAAAGCGAAATAAAGCCATAGAAGGCTGATTTGCCTTCTATCTATGCATTCTGACACTCCAATAATGTGTTCTGCTTCAATTTGACTCATTTTACAAAGGTGCTTATTCCTGGAGTGAATATGCAGTTCTACTCAAGAGTAAGCAACTAAGTGAAATAAAGCTATAGAACGCTTATTTGCCTTCTATCTATGTATTCTGACACTCCAACAATGTGTTCTGCTTCAATGTGGGTCATTTTACAAAGGTGCTTATTCCTGGAGTGAACATGCAGTTCTACTCAAGAGTAAGCAACTAAGCGAAATAAAGCCATAGAACGCTTACTTGCCTCCTATCTATGCATTCTGACACTCCAACAATGTGTTCTGCTTCAATTTGGCTCGTTTTACAAAGGTGATTATTGCTGGAGTGAATATGCAGTTCTACTCAAGAGTAAGCAACTCAGCGAAATAAAGCCATAGAACGCTTATTTGCCTCCTATCTATGCATTCTGACACTCCAACAATGTTTTCTGCTTCAATTTGACTCATTTTACAAAGGTGCTTATTCCTGGAGTGAACATGCAGTTCTCCTCAAGAGTAAGCAACTAAGCGAAATAAAGCCATAGAACGCTTATTTGCCTTCTATCTATGCATTCTGACACTCCAACAATGTGTTCTGCTTCAATTTGACTCATTTTACAAAGGTGCTTATTCCTGGAGTGAATATGCAGTTCTACTCAAGAGTAAGCAACTAAGAGAAATAAAGCCATGGAACGCTTATATGCCTTCAATCTATGCATTCTGACACTCCAATAATGTGTTCTGCTTCAATTTGGCTCATTTTACAAAGATGCTTATTTCTGGAGTGAAGATGTAGTTCTACTCAAGAGTAAGCATCTAAGCGAAATATAGCCATGGAACGCTTATTTGCCTTCTATCTATGCATTCTGACACTCCAACAATGTGTTCTGCTTCAATTTGACTCATTTTACAAAGGTGCTTATTCCTGGAGTGAACATGCAGTTCTACTCAAGAGTAAGCAACTAAGTGAAATAAAGCTATAAAACGCTTATTTGCCTTCTATCTATGCATTCTGACACTCCAAAAATGTGTTCTGCTTCAATTTGGCTCATTTTACAAAGATGCTTATTGCTCTAGTGAATATGCAGTTCTACTCCAGATTAAGCAACTCAGCGAAATAAAGCCATAGAACGCTTATTTGCCTTCTATCTATGCATTCTGACACTCCAACAATGTGTTCTGCTTCAATTTGGTACATTTTTCAAAGGTGCTTATTCCTGGAGTGAACATGCAGTTCTACTCAAGAGTAAGCAACTAAGCGAAATAAAGCCATGGAACGCTTATTTGCCTTCTATCTATGCATTCTGACACTCCAACAATGTGTTCTGCTTCAATTTGGTTCATTTTACAAAGGTGCTTTTTGCTGGAGTGAATATGCAGTTCTACTCAAGAGTAAGCAACTAAGCGAAATAAAGCCATAGAACGCTTACTTGCCTTCTATCTATGCATTCTGACACTCCAACAATGTGTTCTGCTTCAATTTGGCTCATTTTACAAAGGTGCTTATTGCTGGAGTGAATATGCAGTTTTACTCAAGAGTAAGCAACTAAGAGAACTAAAGCCATGGAACGCTTATTTGCCTTCTATCTATGCATACTGACACTCCAATAATGTGTTCTGCTTCAATTTGGCTCATTTTACAAAGATGCTTATTCCTGGAGTGAATATGCAGTTCTACTCAAGAGTAAGCAACTAAGCGAAATAAAGCCATGGAACGCTTATTTGCCTTCTATCTATGCATTCTGACACTCCAACAATGTGTTCTGCTTCAATTTGGTTCATTTTACAAAGGTGCTTATTGCTGGAGTGAATATGCAGTTCTACTCAAGAGTAAGCAACTAAGCGAAATAAAGTCATAGAACGCTTACTTGCCTACTATCTATGCATTCTGACACTTCAACAATGTGTTCTGCTTCAATTTGGTTCATTTTACAAAGGTGCTTTTTGCTGGAGTGAATATGCAGTTCTACTCAAGAGTAAGCAACTAAGCGAAATAAAGCCATAGAACGCTTACTTGCCTTCTATCTATGCATTCTGACACTCCAACAATGTGTTCTGCTTCAATTTGGCTCATTTTACAAAGGTGCTTATTGCTGGAGTGAATATGCAGTTTTACTCAAGAGTAAGCAACTAAGAGAACTAAAGCCATGGAACGCTTATTTGCCTTCTATCTATGCATACTGACACTCCAATAATGTGTTCTGCTTCAATTTGGCTCATTTTACAAAGATGCTTATTCCTGGAGTGAATATGCAGTTCTACTCAAGAGTAAGCAACTAAGCGAAATAAAGCCATGGAACGCTTATTTGCCTTCTATCTATGCATTCTGACACTCCAACAATGTGTTCTGCTTCAATTTGGTTCATTTTACAAAGGTGCTTATTGCTGGAGTGAATATGCAGTTCTACTCAAGAGTAAGCAACTAAGCGAAATAAAGTCATAGAACGCTTACTTGCCTACTATCTATGCATTCTGACACTTCAACAATGTGTTCTGCTTCAATTTGGTTCATTTTACAAAGGTGCTTATTGCTGGTGAGCAGATGCATTTCTACGCAAGAGTAAGCAACTCAGCGAAATAAAGAACATAGAACGCTTATTTGCCTTCAATCTATGCATTCTGACACTCCAACAATTTGTTCTGCTTCCATTTGGCTCATTTTACAAACGTGATCATTTCTGAAGAGCAGATGCAGTTCTACTCAAGAGTAAGCAACTCAGCAAAATAAAGCCATAGAACGCTTATTTGCCTCCTATCTATGCAATCTGACACTCCAACAATGTGTTCTGCTTAAATTTGGCTCATTTTACAAAGGTGCTTATTGCTGGAGAGCAGATGCATTTCTACGCAAGAGTAAGCAACTCAGCGAAATAAAGCCATAGAACGCTTATTTGCCTTCTATCTATGCATTCTGACACTCCAACAATGTGTTCTGCTTCAATTTGGCTCATTTTACAAAGGTGATTATTTCTGGAGTGAACATGCAATTCTACTCAAGAGTAAGGAACAAAGCGAAATAAAGCCATAGAAGGCTGATTTGCCTTCTATCTATGTATTCTGACACTCCAACAATGTGTTCTGCTTCAATGTGGGTCATTTTACAAAGGTTCTTATTCCTGGAGTGAACATGCAGTTCTACTCAAGAGTAAGCAACTAAGCGAAATAAAGCCATAGAACGCTTACTTGCCTCCTATCTATGCATTCTGACACTCCAACAATGTGTTCTGCTTCAATTTGGCTCATTTTACAAAGGTGCTTATTGCTGGAGTGAATATGCAGTTCTACTCCAGATTAAGCAACTCCGCGAAAAAAAGCCATGGAACGCTTATTTGCCTTCTATCTATGCATTCTGACAATCCAACAATGTGTTCTCCTTCAATTTGGTTCATTTTACGAAGGTGCTTATTGCTGGAGTGAATATGCAGTTCTACTCAAGAGTAAGCAACTCAGCGAAATAAAGCCATAGAACGCTTACTTGCCTCCTATCTATGCATTCTGACACTCCAACAATGTGTTCTGCTTCAATTTGGTTCATTTTACAAAGGTGCTTATTGCTGGTGAGCAGATGCATTTCTACTCAAGAGTAAGCAACTCAGCGAAATAAAGCCATAGAACGCTTATTTGTCTTCTATCTATGCATTCTGACACTCCAACAATGTGTTCTGCTTCAATTTGGCTCGTTTTACAAAGGTGATTATTTCTGGAGTGAACATGCAATTCTACTCAAGAGTAAGCAACTCAGCGAAATAAAGCCATAGAACGCTTATTTGCCTCCTATCTATGCATTCTGACACTCCAACAATGTTTTCTGCTTCAATTTGACTCATTTTACAAAGGTGCTTATTCCTGGAGTGAACATGCAGTTCTCCTCAAGAGTAAGCAACTAAGCGAAATAAAGCCATAGAACGCTTATTTGCCTTCTATCTATGCATTCTGACACTCCAACAATGTGTTCTGCTTCAATTTGACTCATTTTACAAAGGTGCTTATTCCTGGAGTGAATATGCAGTTCTACTCAAGAGTAAGCAACTAAGAGAAATAAAGCCATGGAACGCTTATATGCCTTCTATCTATGCATACTGACACTCCAATAATGTGTTCTGCTTCAATTTGGCTCATTTTACAAAGATGCTTATTTCTAGAGTGAAGATGTAGTTCTACTCAAGAGTAAGCATCTAAGCGAAATATAGCCATGGAACGCTTATTTGCCTTCTATCTATGCATTCTGACACTCCAACAATGTGTTCTGCTTCAATTTGACTCATTTTACAAAGGTGCTTATTCCTGGAGTGAATATGCAGTTCTACTCAAGAGTAAGCAACTAAGTGAAATAAAGCTATAAAACGCTTATTTGCCTTCTATCTATGCATTCTGACACTCCAACAATGTGTTCTGCTTCAATTTGGTACATTTTTCAAAGGTGCTTATTCCTGGAGTGAACATGCAGTTCTACTCAAGAGTAAGCAACTAAGCGAAATAAAGCCATGGAACGCTTATTTGCCTTCTATCTATGCATTCTGACACTCCAACAATGTGTTCTGCTTCAATTTGGTTCATTTTACAAAGGTGCTTTTTGCTGGAGTGAATATGCAGTTCTACTCAAGAGTAAGCAACTAAGCGAAATAAAGCCATAGAACGCTTACTTGCCTTCTATCTATGCATTCTGACACTCCAACAATGTGTTCTGCTTCAATTTGGCTCATTTTACAAAGGTGCTTATTGCTGCAGTGAATATGCAGTTCTACTCCAGATTAAGCAACTCAGCGAAATAAAGCCATAGAACGCTTATTTGCCTTCTATCTATGCATTCTGACACTCCAACAATGTGTTCTGCTTCAATTTGGCTCATTTTACAAAGGTGCTTATTGCTGGAGTGAATATGCAGTTCTACTCAAGAGTAAGCAACTAAGCGAAATAAAGCCATGGAACGCTTATTTGCCTTCTATCTATGCATTCTGACACTCCAACAATGTGTTCTGCTTCAATTTGACTCATTTTACAAAGGTGCTTATTCCTGGAGTGAATATGCAGTTCTACTCAAGAGTAAGCAACTAAGCGAAATAAAGCCATGGAACACTTATTTGCCTTCTATCTATGCATTCTGACACTCCAATAATGTGTTCTGTTTCAGTTTAGCTCATTTTACAAAGATGCTTATTTCTGGAGTGAACATGCAGTTCTACTCAAAAGTAAGCATCTAAGCGAAATAAAGCCATGGAACGCTTATTTGCCTTCTATGTATTCTGACACTCCAACAATGTGTTCTGCTTCAATGTGGGTCATTTTAAAGGTGCTTATTCCTGGAGTGAACATGCAGTTCTACTCAAGAGTAAGCATCTAAGCGAAATAAAGCCATGGAACGCTTATTTGGCTTCTATCTATGCATTCTGACACTCCAACAATGTGTTCTGCTTCAATGTGGGTCATTTTACAAAGGTGCTTATTCCTGGAGTGAACATGCAGTTCTACTCAAGAGTAAGGAACTAAGCGAAATAAAGCCATGGAACGCTTATTTGCTTTCTATCTATGCATTCTGACACTCCAACAATGTGTTCTGCTTCAATTTGACTCATTTTACAAAGGTGCTTATTCCTGGAGTGAACATGCAGTTCTACTCAAGAGTAAGCAACTAAGCGAAATAAAGCCATGGAACGCTTATTTGCTTTCTATCTATGCATTCTGACACTCCAACAATGTGTTCTGCTTCAATTTGACTCATTTTACAAAGGTGCTTATTCCTGGAGTGAATATGCAGTTCTACTCAAGAGTAAGCAACTAAGCGAAATAAAGCCATGGAACACTTATTTGCCTTCTATCTATGCATTCTGACACTCCAATAATGTGTTCTGTTTCAGTTTAGCTCATTTTACAAAGATGCTTATTTCTGGAGTGAACATGCAGTTCTACTCAAGAGTAAGCATCTAAGCGAAATAAAGCCATGGAACGCTTATTTGCCTTCTATCTATGCATTCTGACAATCCAACAATGTGTTCTGCTTCAATTTGACTCATTTTACAAAGGTGCTTATTCCTGGAGTGAATATGCAGTTCTACTCAAGAGTAAGCAACTAAGCGAAATAAAGCCATAGAACACTTATTTGCCTTCTATGTATTCTGACACTCCAACAATGTGTTCTGCTTCAATGTGGGTCATTTTAAAGGTGCTTATTCCTGGAGTGAACATGCAGTTCTACTCAAGAGTAAGCATCTAAGCGAAATAAAGCCATGGAACGCTTATTTGGCTTCTATCGATGCATTCTGACACTCCAACAATGTGTTCTGCTTCAATGTGGGTCATTTTACAAAGGTGCTTATTCCTGGAGTGAACATGCAGTTCTACTCAAGAGTAAGGAACTAAGCGAAATAAAGCCATGGAACGCTTATTTGCTTTCTATCTATGCATTCTGACACTCCAACAATGTGTTCTGCTTCAATTTGACTCATTTTACAAAGGTGCTTATTCCTGGAGTGAACATGCAGTTCTACTCAAGAGTAAGCAACTAAGCGAAATAAAGCCATGGAACGCTTACTTGCCTTCTATCTATGCATTCTGACACTCCAACAATGTGTTCTGCTTCAATTTGACTCATTTTACAAAGGTGCTTATTCCCGGAGTGAACATGCAGTTCTCCTCAAGAGTAAGCAACTAAGCGAAATAAAGCCATGGAACGCTTATTTGCCTTCTATCTATGCATTCTGACACTCCAATAATGTGTTCTGCTTCAATTTAGCTCATTTTACAAAGATGCTTATTTCTGGAGTGAACATGCAGTTCTACTCAAGAGTAAGCATCTAAGCAAAATAAAGCCATGGAACGCTTATTTGCGTTCTATCTATGCATTCTGACAATCCAACAATGTGTTCTGCTTCAATTTGACTCATTTTACAAAGGTGCTTATTCCTGGAGTGAATATGCAGTTCTACTCAAGAGTAAGCAACTAAGCGAAATAAAGCCATAGAACGCTTATTTGCCTTCTATGTATTCTGACACTCCAACAATGTGTTCTGCTTCAATGTGGGTCATTTTACAAAGGTGCTTATTCCTGGAGTGAACATGCAGTTCTACTCAAGAGTAAGCAACTAAGCGAAATAAAGCCATGGAACGCTTATTTGCCTTCTATCTATGCATTCTGACACTCCAACAATGTGTTCTGTTTCAATTTGACTCATTTTACAAAGGTGCTTATTCCTGGAGTGAACATGCAGTTCTACTCAAGAGTAAGCAACTAAGCGAAATAAAGCCATGGAACGCTTATTTGCCTTCTATCTATGCATTCTGACACTCCAACAATGTGTTCTGCTTCAATTTGGTTCATTTTACAAAGGTGCTTATTTCTGGAGTGAACATGCAGTTCTACTCAAGAGTAAGCATCTAAGCGAAATAAAGCCATGGAACGCATATTTGCCTTCTATCTATGCATTCTGACACTCCAACAATGTGTTCTGCTTCAATTTGACTCATTTTACAAAGGTGCTTATTTCTGGAGTGAACATGCAGTTCTACTCAAGAGTAAGCATCTAAGCGAAATAAAGCCATGGAACGCATATTTGCCTTCTATCTATGCATTCTGACAATCCAACAATGTGTTCTGCTTCAATTTGACTCATTTTACAAAGGTGCTTATTCCTGGAGTGAATATGCAGTTCTACTCAAGAGTAAGCAACTAAGCGAAATAAAGCCATAGAACGCTTATTTGCCTTCTATGTATTCTGACACTCCAACAATGTGTTCTGCTTCAATGTGGGTCATTTTAAAGGTGCTTATTCCTGGAGTGAACATGCAGTTCTACTCAAGAGTAAGCAGCTAAGCGAAATAAAGCCATGGAACGCTTATTTGCCTTCTATCTATGCATTCTGACACTCCAACAATGTGTTCTGCTTCAATTTGACTCATTTTACAAAGGTGCTTATTCCTGGAGTGAACATGCAGTTCTCCACAAGAGTAAGCAACTAAGCGAAATAAAGCCATGGAACGCTTATTTGCCTTCTATCTATGCATTCTGACACTCCAACAATGTGTTCTGCTTCAATTTGGCTCATTTTACAAAGATGCTTATTCCTGGAGTGAATATGCAGTTCTACTCAAGAGTAAGCAACTAAGCGAAATAAAGCCATGGAACGCTTATTTGCCTTCTATCTATGCATTCTGACACTCCAACAATGTGTTCTGCTTCAATTTGACTCATTTTACAAAGGTGCTTATTCCTGGAGTGAATATGCAGTTCTACTCAAGAGTAAGCAACTAAGCGAAATAAAGCCATGGAGCGCTTATTTGCCTTCTATCTATGTATTCTGACACTCCAACAATGTGTTCTGCTTCAATGTGGGTCATTTTACAAAGGTGCTTATTCCTGGAGTGAACATGCAGTTCTACTCAAGAGTAAGGAACTAAGCGAAATAAAGCCATGGAACGCTTATTTGCCTTCTATCTATGCATACTGAGACTCCAATAATGTGTTCTGCTTCAATTTGACTCATTTTACAAAGGTGCTTATTCCTGGAGTGAACATGCAGTTCTACTCAAGAGTAAGCAACTAAGCAAAATAAAGCCATAGAACGCTTATTTGCCTTCTATCTATGCATTCTGACACTCCAACAATGTGTTCTGCTTCAATTTGGTTCATTTTACAAAGGTGGTTATTGCTGGAGTGAATATGCAGTTCTACTCAAGAGTAAGCAATTAAGCGAAATAAAGCCATGGAACGCTTATTTGCCCTCTATCTATGCATTCTGACACTCCAACAATGTGTTCTGCTTCAATTTGACTCATTTTACAAAGATGCTTATTTCTGGAGTGAACATGCAGTTCTACTCAAGAGTAAGCAACTAAGCGAAATAAAGCCATGTGTGAGGGACAGGGGATATCGCGAAGTCCCTCCCCTCCTGAGTTCAAGCCCGTCCCCGAGCAAAGGGGAAAGCAGGGAGAGTTCCGATTCCAGTGGGGAAGCAGGAAGTCGTGTCCGAGGCTCAGGCAAGGTAGAGGAGCCAGGGTCCCAGGTGGGACAGGAAGGGGCAAGCAAGGGGGGAAGACCCATCCCTCCAACTCCAGAATTACGCAGGAAGAGGAGGGGCAAGAGGATGGGTCTGCCAAAGCTTTTGTGTTGGAGAAAGACGCGCCAAAAGCCATTAGGAGGTTCTGAAACAGACTGACAACATCGCTCCGTGTAAATAGCAATGACTTGAGCACTGTAAATACGCAGCACCAATAAAAGAATAAAATGCAGAGCTGCGTAGCGTCGTTACTCTGAAGTAGTCCACTCCGGCCACTGTGACAGCAACCTCCTAATCATTTTTGGGCTACTTCGGAGTTGCCGGGATGAGCGTGTCCGAGGCGGAGAAGTGGCGGCAGATCGCTGAGCAAGCCCAGCTAGAACTGCAACAGCTGTCGCTGCAGGCGCAGGGAGAATTGAAGGCAGCTAAAGAGGAGACTAAGAAGGTCCAGGACGACCGGCTACAACTTGCGGAACAGGTGAGAGAGCTCCAGGAAAAAGAGCAGCATTTAAGGGCGGTGGCGGTAGACCTCCAAAACAAGCTGGATGCAGAGAAAAACAAGGCGGGAGGGGCTCCCCAAGTCCAAGTGCTGCCAGGAAGGAGAGCAGGGACCCTTGTAAGCAAGTTCAATGGAGACCCGAAGGAGTTTCAGGGCTTTGAGACTGAGATCGTGTATGCTCTTGAGCTGCACCAGAATGAGTTCCCCGATGATGAGCACAGAGTAGCGTTTATTGTGGAACATCTCACCGGAGCAGCCAGGGAGTGGCTAAGACCATTAATCGCAACCAAGAATCCTTGCATGAAAAATGTCCAACAATTTCTAGAAGGTTTGAGGACGATGTATTCGTCCGATAGTCATTTGGACCAGACTAAGGAGGAACTGCATAATTTACGCCAAGGAAATATGACAGTTCGCGCATATTGGGCGAAATTCACCATGCTGGTGCACAGACTGGGGTGGGTTTTGGATTCGCCTCCCATGCAAGCTGCGTTTTACTTGGGTTTGAGCGAGGAGGTGAAGGATGAACTCTCGAGAGGTCCAAAGCCCAGTACTATGGATCAGCTGAGCAAAGCAGCTCTGGCGGTGGGGGTGAGGCAGGAATCCCGGTGGAACGACAAGCAAGCGACGCGCGCAAAGCGGGCTTGGTTCCCACGGTCGCAGGAGAAGCCACTCCCTCAACAACCCTTTCAGGCCACGCCTGGAGCCAGCCAGGACCAGGAGCCCATGCAGATTGATAGCGCGCGCGCGCGGGCTTTTCAAACCCCAGCGGCGCCAAGGCGCAAGGAGGGAAGGGGCGGGAATTGCTTTCTCTGCAACTCACCCCAGCATCTCGTCAGAGACTGCCCACATCGCAGGGAGTGGCAAGGAAAGGCGGGAACGGTGGTGCCCTCCCCCACTGACGCAGCACCACAGCAGGGAAACGGGAAAGCCTGGCTGCAGGAGACAAGGGGCAGCAGCCAGGCACAGTCAGCAGACAACAGCCCCAGCCCGCCCACCCGCACAGAGAGGTGCAGAGCCAGCCCACCCCTCCCAGAGCAGGAGTGGTTCTAGAAGTGACGCTAACGCTCCCAAATGGCTATCCCCTGACGGTCCTCGCCTTAATTGACAGTGGGGCGTCCGCCAACTTCTTCTCGAGAAGCTTTGCAGAAGAGCACCAAATCCAGCTTTTGCAGTTGGATTTTCCTCTGCACGTAGCAACCATTGACGGCAGGGAGCTGCTGGGCGGGGCCATCACACATCAAACCCCCCCCCATGAGAATGACGGTGGGAAGGCACTCAGAGACACTGGCGTTCAACGTCACCACCATCTCAGACCCCCCCATCGTCTTGGGCATGAGCTGGCTGACGCGCCACGACCCCTCCATCAGTTGGCACCAGAGGTGCATCACGTTTGGGTCAGACTTTTGTCTGGAACATTGCATGCAGCACCAACCAGGGGAGGGGCCTCCGATAGCCACGGTGGCCACCATGCATATCAAAGGGGGTGGGGCAATACCCAAGCAGTACTGGGACCTGCAGGAGGTCTTCAGCGAAGCGGAGTCCGACCACCTACCCCCGCACAGGCCTTTTGACTGCCAGATCAACCTGGTGCCAGGGGCGACGATACCCCCAGCCAAGCTGTACGCCATGTCAGACCAGGAGCTGGAGGATCTGCGCGCTTTCATCGACAAGAACCTCAAGCGGGGGTTCATAAGGGAAAGCAAGGCAGCAGGGGGCAGCCCGGTCTTCTGGGTGGACAAGAAAGACACGCAACAGCGCCGTCTTGTGGTGGACTTTAGACGGCTGAATTCGGTGACAGAGCCCGTGGCTTTCCCCATGCCCAGAGTGGATGATCTCCTGACAGCGGCACGCAGGGGCAAGATTTTCACCAAGCTGGACCTAAGGGGGGCGTACAACTTGATCAGGATCCGGGAAGGAGATGAATGGAAAACCACGATGTTCACGCCTCTGGGCTCTTTTGAATATCTGGTGATGCCCTTCGGTTTGCAAGGGGGCTCAGCATGCTTCCAGGCCTTCATGCACCACGTCCTGGGGTCCCTCCTCTTCAGGAAATGCTTGGTCTTCCTAGATGACATCCTTATCTACTCGAATGACCCAGTGCAGCATGTGAAAGATGTCAGAGAGGTGTTGCAACGCCTGAAGGAGAACCACCTGTATGTGAAGCTGGAGAAGTGCAAGTTTCACACCAAAGAGGTGGACTTCCTGGGCTACAAGCTGTCAGACAAGGGGCTGGCGATGGACAAGGACAAGGTGCAGGCCATCCTGGACTGGCACAGCCCCAGGACGCGCAAAGATGCCCAACGCCTACTAGGCTTCGCTAACTTCTACAGGAAGTTCATCAAGAACTTCTCTCGCGTTACGGCTCCCATCACGGACTGCCTGAGAGGCAAGCAGAAGTTCAAGTGGACACCAGAGGCGCAAGCAGCGTTCGAAAGCCTCAAGAGAGTGTTCGCCTCAGACCAAAACCTGTTCCATGTGGTGCAGGACGCGCCCCTACGCATTGAGACTGATGCTTCTGAAAAAGCTGTGGGCGCAATTTTGTTGCAACTGGACGCCAACAGGGAGTGGAGACCCTGTGCCTTCTTCTCCAGGAAGCTGACACAGCCTGAACGCAACTACACAGTGTTTGATAGGGAACTTCTTGCGATCTACGCTGCGTTCCAGCACTGGCGACACTTCCTGGTGGGCGCGAAGCACCCCATCCAGGTGTGCACAGACCACAAGAACCTGGAGTTCTGGAGAACTGCCAGGGTGCTCAACCAGCGGCAGATACGGTGGGCAGAGTTCTTCTCGAACTTCAACTTCTCCATCCACTACATCCCGGGGGAGCAGAATGTCAGGGCGGATGCCCTCTCCCGCAAGCCAGAGTACATGGAGGAGGAGGCGCCACCAGCCCCAAGGCACATTTTCCCCCCGTCGGCATGGTCCTGCGGAGCAGCTGTGGTGAGCGAGGCAGAACTCACAGCACTGACGGCAGCGGATGAATTTGCCAACCGCATCTTCAGAGAACTGAGAGGGGGGAGGGAGCAGGCAAAAGACTTTGCAGAACGCAGAGGGCTGCTTTTCTACAAGGGTGCGCTGTACCTACCCACCACCCAGCTTCGACGTACGGTCCTCAAGCAGATGCACGACAACCCTACAGCGGGGCATTTTGGAAGGGACAAAACCGCTCACCTAGTCATGAGACACTTCTGGTGGCCAGGGGTGCGGGAAGATGTTCGAGACTATGTAAGGGGCTGTACCACCTGCCAGCGGGCGAAGGTGGTCAGAGCAGCGCCACCAGGGTTGCTGGAGCCCTTAGCCACACCACACAGGCCGTGGGAAGTGGTGTCCATGGACTTCATCACAGATCTGCCTTCGTCCAGGGGTAAGACTGCAGTGTTGGTGGTGGTGGACCTTATGTCCAAAATGTGTCACTTTATACCGTGTGCCAGGGCAGTCTCGGCAGAAGAGACAGCCAAACTGTTTGTTGATCACATTTTCAGACTGCATGGATTACCTTTAAGGGTTATTTCGGATCGTGGCCGCCAATTTGTTTCCAGGTTCTGGCGGCGGCTCATGAACCTCCTGCAGGTGGAGGTCAGCTTGTCGACGGCTAGACACCCGCAGACCAACGGACAAGCGGAGAGGGTCAACGCCATTCTGCAGCAGTACCTGAGATGCTACGTCAGCCAGCGGCAAACGGACTGGGTGGATCGCTTGCCACTAGCAGAATTTGCCTACAACAATGCAGTGCACGTCTCCACAGGGGTGTCGCCCTTTAAGGCCAATTACGGGCGCGACCTCAGATCTTTCCCAGAGAGGGAGAGGGAGGAGGAGGAGGAGGAGGGCCCACAGGCCGAGGATTGGGCAGAGGAACTGGAGACGGTGCACCAGCAGCTCAGAGAACACTTGGAGAGGGCCAAGGAAGCGTACAAAAAGGGGGCAGATCGCCACAGGCGACAAGGGGAGGTCATCAGGGTGGGGGACAAGGTGTGGTTGTCCTCGGAGGGCCTTCCCACCAGAGGGAGGTGCAAAAAGCTGGCACCCAAAAGGCTGGGCCCCTTCACGGTCACGCAACAGGTAAACCCGGTGGCATACAGGCTGGCACTGCCAGAGGACATGAGGGTGCATCCAGTGTTTCATAGATCGCTGCTGTCGCCGTACAGGGAAAGCAGCAGGCTCCGAGACAGCGAACAAACCCCCGAGGGAGGGGGGGAGAGGGAAGACAGGGAGCAACTCAATGAGGCCACGGCCATCCTGGATTCAAGGTGGGGGGTGGGGGGACTGGAGTACCTCATGGCATGGGAGGATGCTCCACCGTCCCAGAATGAATGGGTCCCAGCCACTCAGATACAGGAGGAATTCTTGGTGGAAGAATTTCACGCCCTCTTTCCCCACAGACCCAAGCCCTGGCACATGGAAAGGGAGGGGGAGGAGGAGGAGGCACGGGAGAGCAGCTCACCATGGCGCTGGGAAGCGGAGTTTGAGGAACCAGAGGATGAGGTATGGGTGTCACCGAGAGCCACCCAGTCAGAGGAAGGAGCAGATTGGCAGAACGTTTTTACCCCCACCAGCTCTGACGCCACGGACTTTTTGGGATTCCCGTCCGCCCAGGCGGAAGGGGGGGGCTCGCAGGACTGGGGGGAGGTATTCACACCAACGGGCTCGGAGAGCACTGAGTTCTTAGGCTTCCAGTCGTCACCGACACATGGGGGGGGCCTGGGGAGGGGTGAAGGAGAGCTTGGGAGGGGGGTGGATGTGAGGGACAGGGGATATCGCGAAGTCCCTCCCCTCCTGAGTTCAAGCCCGTCCCCGAGCAAAGGGGA
This sequence comes from Zootoca vivipara, assembly GCF_963506605.1. NCBI lineage: Eukaryota > Metazoa > Chordata > Lepidosauria > Squamata > Lacertidae > Zootoca > Zootoca vivipara. The sequence continues at coordinate 68,089 of NC_083289.1, forward strand.
AAGCAGGGAGAGTTCCGATTCCAGTGGGGAAGCAGGAAGTCGTGTCCGAGGCTCAGGCAAGGTAGAGGAGCCAGGGTCCCAGGTGGGACAGGAAGGGGCAAGCAAGGGGGGAAGACCCATCCCTCCAACTCCAGAATTACGCAGGAAGAGGAGGGGCAAGAGGATGGGTCTGCCAAAGCTTTTGTGTTGGAGAAAGACGCGCCAAAAGCCATTAGGAGGTTCTGAAACAGACTGACAACATCGCTCCGTGTAAATAGCAATGACTTGAGCACTGTAAATACGCAGCACCAATAAAAGAATAAAATGCAGAGCTGCGTAGCGTCGTTACTCTGAAGTAGTCCACTCCGGCCACTGTGACACCATGGAACGCTTATTTGCCTTCTATCTATGCATTCTGACACTCCAACAATGTGTTCTGCTTCAATTTGGTTCATTTTACAAAGGTGCTTATTGCTGGAGTGAATATGCAGTTCTAGTCAAGAGTAAGCAACTCAGCGAAATAAAGCCATAGAACGCTTACTTGCCTCCTATCTATGCATTCTGACACTCCAACAATGTGTTCTGCTTCAATTTGGTTCATTTTACAAAGGTGCTTATTGCTGGTGAGCAGATGCATTTCTACGCAAGAGTAAGCAACTCAGCGAAATAAAGAACATAGAACGCTTATTTGCCTTCTATCTATGCATTCTGACACTCCAACAATGTGTTCTGCTTCCATTTGGCTCATTTTACAAACGTGATCATTTCTGAAGAGCAGATGCAGTTCTACTCAAGAGTAAGCAACTCAGCGAAATAAAGCCATAGAACGCTTATTTGCCTCCTATCTATGCAATCTGACACTCCAACAATGTGTTCTGCTTCAATTTGGCTCATTTTACAAAGGTGCTTATTGCTGGAGAGCAGATGCATTTCTACGCAAGAGTAAGCAACTCAGCGAAATAAAGCCATAGGACGCTTATTTGCCTCCTATCTATGCAATCTGACACTCCAACAATGTGTTCTGCTTCAATTTGACTCATTTTACAAAGGTGCTTATTCCTGGAGTGAATATGCAGTTCTCCTCAAGAGTAAGCAACTAAGCGAAATAAAGCCATAGAACGCTTATTTGCCTTCTATCTATGCATTCTGACACTCCAGCAATGTGTTCTGCTTCAATTTGACTCATTTTACAAAGGTGCTTGTTCCTGGAGTGAATATGCAGTTCTACTCAAGAGTAAGCAACTAAGAGAAATAAAGCCATGGAACGCTTATATGCCTTCTATCTATGCATACTGACACTCCAATAATGTGTTCTGCTTCAATTTGGCTCATTTTACAAAGATGCTTATTTCTGGAGTGAAGATGTAGTTCTACTCAAGAGTAAGCATCTAAGCGAAATATAGCCATGGAACGCTTATTTGCCTTCTATCTATGCATTCTGACACTCCAACAATGTGTTCTGCTTCAATTTGACTCATTTTACAAAGGTGCTTATTCCTGGAGTGAATATGCAGTTCTACTCAAGAGTAAGCAACTAAGTGAAATAAAGCTATAGAACGCTTATTTGCCTTCTATCTATGCATTCTGACACTCCAAAAATGTGTTCTGCTTCAATTTGGCTCATTTTACAAAGATGCTTATTGCTGGAGTGAATATGCAGTTCTACTCCAGATTAAGCAACTCAGCGAAATAAAGCCATAGAACGCTTATTTGACTTCTATCTATGCATTCTGATACTCCAACAATGTGTTCTGCTTCAATTTGGTTCATTTTTCAAAGGTGCTTATTCCTGGAGTGAACATGCAGTTCTACTCAAGAGTAAGCAACTAAGCGAAATAAAGCCATGGAACGCTTATTTGCCTTCTATCTATGCATTCTGACACTCCAACAATGTGTTCTGCTTCAATTTGACTCATTTTACAAAGGTGCTTATTCCTGGAGTGAACATGCAGTTCTACGCAAGAGAAAGCAACTAAGCGAAATAAAGCCATGGAACGCTTATTTGCCTTCTATCTATGCATTCTGACACTCCAACAATGTGTTCTGCTTCAATTTGACTCATTTTACAAAGGTGCTTATTCCTGGAGTGAACATGCAGTTCTCCACAAGAGTAAGCAACTGAGCGAAATAAAGCCATGGAACGCTTATTTGCCTTCTATCTATGCATTCTGACACTCCAACAATGTGTTCTGCTTCAATTTGGCTCATTTTACAAAGATGCTTATTCCTGGAGTGAATATGCAGTTCTACTCAAGAGTAAGCAACTAAGCGAAATAAAGCCATGGAACGCTTATTTGCCTTCTATCTATGCATTCTGACACTCCAACAATGTGTTCTGCTTCAATTTGACTCATTTTACAAAGGTGCTTATTCCTGGAGTGAATATGCAGTTCTACTCAAGAGTAAGCAACTAAGCGAAATAAAGCCATGGAGCGCTTATTTGCCTTCTATCTATGTATTCTGACACTCCAACAATGTGTTCTGCTTCAATGTGGGTCATTTTACAAAGGTGCTTATTCCTGGAGTGAACATGCAGTTCTACTCAAGAGTAAGGAACTAAGCGAAATAAAGCCATGGAACGCTTATTTGCCTTCTATCTATGCATACTGAGACTCCAATAATGTGTTCTGCTTCAATTTGACTCATTTTACAAAGGTGCTTATTCCTGGAGTGAACATGCAGTTCTACTCAAGAGTAAGCAACTAAGCGAAATAAAGCCATAGAACGCTTATTTGCCTTCTATCTATGCATTCTGACACTCCAACAATGTGTTCTGCTTCAATTTGGTTCATTTTACAAAGGTGCTTATTCCTGGAGTGAACATGCAGTTCTCCTCAAGAGTAAGCAACTAAGCGAAATAAAGCCATGGAACGCTTATTTGCCTTCTATCTATGCATTCTGACACTCCAACAATGTGTTCTGCTTCAATTTGACTCATTTTCCAAAGGTGCTTATTCCTGGAGTGAATATGCAGTTCTACTCAAGAGTAAGCAACTAAGCGAAATAAAGCCATAGAACGCTTATTTGCCTTCTATGTATTCTGACACTCCAACAATGTGTTCTGCTTCAATTTGACTCATTTTACAAAGGTGCTTATTCCTGGAGTGAATATGCAGTTCTACTCAAGAGTAAGCAACTAAGCGAAATAAAGCCATGGAACGCTTATTTGCCTTCTATGTATTCTGACACTCCAACAATGTGTTCTGCTTCAATGTGGGTCATTTTACAAAGGTGCTTATTCCTGGAGTGAACATGCAGTTCTACTCAAGAGTAAGCAACTAAGCGAAATAAAGCCATAGAACGCTTACTTGCCTTCTATCTATGCATTCTGACACTCCAACAATGTGTTCTGCTTCAATTTGACTCATTTTACAAAGGTGCTTATTCCTGGAGTGAATATGCAGTTCTACTCAAGAGTAAGCAACTAAGCGAAATAAAGCCATGGAACGCTTACTTGCCTTCTATCTATGCATTCTGACACTCCAACAATGTGTTCTGCTTTAATTTGACTCATTTTACAAAGGTGCTTATTCCCGGAGTGAACATGCAGTTCTCCTCAAGAGTAAGCAACTAAGCGAAATAAAGCCATGGAACGCTTATTTGCCTTCTATCTATGCATTCTGACACTCCAATAATGTATTCTGCTTCAATTTAGCTCATTTTACAAAGATGCTTATTTCTGGAGTGAACATGCAGTTCTACTCAAGAGTAAGCAACTAAGCGAAATAAAGCCATAGAACGCTTATTTGCCTTCTATGTATTCTGACACTCCAACAATGTGTTCTGCTTCAATGTGGGTCATTTTACAAAGGTGCTTATTCCTGGAGTGAACATGCAGTTCTACTCAAGAGTAAGGAACTAAGCGAAATAAAGCCATGGAACGCTTATTTGCTTTCTATCTATGCATTCTGACACTCCAACAATGTGTTCTGCTTCAATTTGACTCATTTTACAAAGGTGCTTATTCCTGGAGTGAACATGCAGTTCTATTCAAGAGTAAGCAACTAAGCGAAATAAAGCCATGGAACGCTTATTTGCCTTCTATCTATGCATTCTGACACTCCAACAATGTGTTCTGCTTCAATTTGACTCATTTTACAAAGGTGCTTATTCCTGGAGTGAATATGCAGTTCTACTCAAGAGTAAGCAACTAAGCGAAATAAAGCCATAGAACGCTTATTTGCCTTCTATGTATTCTGACACTCCAACAATGTGTTCTGCTTCAATGTGGGTCATTTTAAAGGTGCTTATTCCTGGAGTGAACATGCAGTTCTACTCAAGAGTAAGCAGCTAAGCGAAATAAAGCCATGGAACGCTTATTTGCCTTCTATCTATGCATTCTGACACTCCAACAATGTGTTCTGCTTCAATTTGACTCATTTTACAAAGGTGCTTATTCCTGGAGTGAACATGCAGTTCTCCACAAGAGTAAGCAACTAAGCGAAATAAAGCCATGGAACGCTTATTTGCCTTCTATCTATGCATTCTGACACTCCAACAATGTGTTCTGCTTCAATTTGGCTCATTTTACAAAGATGCTTATTCCTGGAGTGAATATGCAGTTCTACTCAAGAGTAAGCAACTAAGCGAAATAAAGCCATGGAACGCTTATTTGCCTTCTATCTATGCATTCTGACACTCCAACAATGTGTTCTGCTTCAATTTGACTCATTTTACAAAGATGCTTATTCCTGGAGTGAACATGCAGTTCTCCACAAGAGTAAGCAACTAAGCGAAATAAAGCCATGGAACGCTTATTTGCCTTCTATCTATGCATTCTGACACTCCAACAATGTGTTCTGCTTCAATTTGGCTCATTTTACAAAGATGCTTATTCCTGGAGTGAATATGCAGTTCTACTCAAGAGTAAGCAACTAAGCGAAATAAAGCCATGGAACGCTTATTTGCCTTCTATCTATGCATTCTGACACTCCAACAATGTGTTCTGCTTCAATTTGACTCATTTTACAAAGATGCTTATTCCTGGAGTGAACATGCAGTTCTCCACAAGAGTAAGCAACTAAGCGAAATAAAGCCTTGGAACGCTTATTTGCCTTCTATCTATGCATTCTGACACTCCAACAATGTGTTCTGCTTCAATTTGACTCATTTTACAAAGATGCTTATTCCTGGAGTGAACATGCAGTTCTACTCAAGAGTAAGCAACTAAGCGAAATAAAGCCATGGAACGCTTATTTGCTTTCTATCTATGCATTCTGACACTCCAACAATGTGTTCTGCTTCAATTTGACTCATTTTACAAAGGTGCTTATTCCTGGAGTGAACATGCAGTTCTACTCAAGAGTAAGCAACTAAGCGAAATAAAGCCATGGAACGCTTATTTGCCTTCTATCTATGCATTCTGACACTCCAACAATGTGTTCTGCTTCAATTTGACTCATTTTACAAAGGTGCTTATTCCTGGAGTAAACATGCAGTTCTCCAGAAAAGTAAGCAACTAAGCGAAATAAAGCCATGGAACGCTTATTTGCCTTCTATCTATGCATTCTGACACTCCAACAATGTGTTCTGCTTCAATTTGGCTCATTTTACAAAGATGCTTATTCCTGGAGTGAATATGCAGTTCTACTCAAGAGTAAGCAACTAAGCGAAATAAAGCCATGGAGCGCTTATTTGCCTTCTATCTATGTATTCTGACACTCCAACAATGTGTTCTGCTTCAATGTGGGTCATTTTACAAAGGTGCTTATTCCTGGAGTGAACATGCAGTTCTACTCAAGAGTAAGGAACTAAGCGAAATAAAGCCATGGAACTCTTATTTGCCTTCTATCTATGCATTCTGGCACTCCAACAATGTGTTCTGCTTCAATTTGGATCATTTTACAAAGGTGCTTATTCCTGGAGTGAACATGCAGTTCTCCTCAAGAGTAAGCAACTAAGCGAAATAAAGCCATGGAACGCTTATTTGCCTTCTATCTATGCATTCTGACACTCCAACAATGTGTTCTGCTTCAATTTGGCTCATTTTACAAAGATGCTTATTTCTGGAGTGAACATGCAGTTCTACTCAAGAGTAAGCAACTAAGCGAAATAAAGCCATAGAACGCTTATTTGCCTCCTATCTATGCATTCTGACACTCCAACAATGTTTTCTGCTTCAATTTGACTCATTTTACAAAGGTGCTTATTCCTGGAGTGAACATGCAGTTCTCCTCAAGAGTAAGCAACTAAGCGAAATAAAGCCATGGAACGCTTATTTGCCTTCTATCTATGCATTCTGACACTCCAACAATGTGTTCTGCTTCAATTTGGTTCATTTTACAAAGGTGCTTTTTGCTGCAGTGAATATGCAGTTCTACTCAAGAGTAAGCAACTAAGCGAAATAAAGCCATAGAACGCTTACTTGCCTTCTATCTATGCATTCTGACACTCCAACAATGTGTTCTGCTTCAATTTGACTCATTATACAAAGGTGCTTATTCCTGGAGTGAATATGCAGTTCTACTCAAGAGTAAGCAACTAAGCGAAATAAAGCCATGGAACGCTTACTTGCCTTCTATCTATGCATTCTGACACTCCAACAATGTGTTCTGCTTTAATTTGACTCATTTTACAAAGGTGCTTATTCCCGGAGTGAACATGCAGTTCTCCTCAAGAGTAAGCAACTAAGCGAAATAAAGCCATGGAACGCTTATTTGCCTTCTATCTATGCATTCTGACACTCCAATAATGTATTCTGCTTCAATTTAGCTCATTTTACAAAGATGCTTATTTCTGGAGTGAACATGCAGTTCTACTCAAGAGTAAGCATCTAAGCAAAATAAAGCCATGGAACGCTTATTTGCCTTCTATCTATGCATTCTGACAATCCAACAATGTGTTCTGCTTCAATTTGGTTCATTTTACAAAGGTGCTTATTCCTGGAGTGAATATGCAGTTCTACTCAAGAGTAAGCAACTAAGCGAAATAAAGCCATAGAACGCTTATTTGCCTTCTATGTATTCTGACACTCCAACAATGTGTTCTGCTTCAATGTGGGTCATTTTACAAAGGTGCTTATTCCTGGAGTGAACATGCAGTTCTACTCAAGAGTAAGGAACTAAGCGAAATAAAGCCATGGAACGCTTATTTGCTTTCTATCTATGCATTCTGACACTCCAACAATGTGTTCTGCTTCAATTTGACTCATTTTACAAAGGTGCTTATTCCTGGAGTGAACATGCAGTTCTCCTCAAGAGTAAGCAACTAAGCGAAATAAAGCCATGGAACGCTTATTTGCCTTCTATCTATGCATTCTGACACTCCAACAATGTGTTCTGCTTCAATTTGACTCATTTTACAACGGTGCTTATTCCTGGAGTGAACATGCAGTTCTCCTCAAGAGTAAGCAACTAAGCGAAATAAAGCCATGGAACGCTTATTTGCCTTCTATCTATGCATTCTGACACTCCAACAATGTGTTCTGCTTCAATTTGACTCATTTTACAAAGGTGCTTATTGCTGGAGTGAATATGCAATTCTACTGAAGAGTAAGCAACTAAGCGAAATAAAGCCATGGAACGCTTATTTGCCTTCTATCTATGCATTCTGACACTCCAACAATGTGTTCTGCTTCAATTTGACTCATTTTACAAAGGTGCTTATTCCTGGAGTGAATATGCAGTTCTACTCAAGAGTAAGCAACTAAGCGAAATAAAGCCATAGAACGCTTATTTGCCTTCTATGTATTCTGACACTCCAACAATGTGTTCTGCTTCAATGTGGGTCATTTTAAAGGTGCTTATTCCTGGAGTGAACATGCAGTTCTACTCAAGAGTAAGCAGCTAAGCGAAATAAAGCCATGGAACGCTTATTTGCCTTCTATCTATGCATTCTGACACTCCAACAATGTGTTCTGCTTCAATTTGACTCATTTTACAAACGTGCTTATTCCTGGAGTGAACATGCAGTTCTCCACAAGAGTAAGCAACTAAGCGAAATAAAGCCATGGAACGCTTATTTGCCTTCTATCTATGCATTCTGACACTCCAACAATGTGTTCTGCTTCAATTTGGCTCATTTTACAAAGATGCTTATTCCTGGAGTGAATATGCAGTTCTACTCAAGAGTAAGCAACTAAGCGAAATAAAGCCATGGAACGCTTATTTGCCTTCTATCTATGCATTCTGACACTCCAACAATGTGTTCTGCTTCAATTTGACTCATTTTACAAAGATGCTTATTCCTGGAGTGAACATGCAGTTCTACTCAAGAGTAAGCAACTAAGCGAAATAAAGCCATTGAACGCTTATTTGCCTTCTATCTATGCATTCTGACACTCCAACAATGTGTTCTGCTTCAATTTGGCTCATTTTACAAAGATGCTTATTCCTGGAGTGAATATGCAGTTCTACTCAAGAGTAAGCAACTAAGCGAAATAAAGCCATGGAACGCTTATTTGCCTTCTATCTATGCATTCTGACACTCCAACAATGTGTTCTGCTTCAATTTGACTCATTTTACAAAGATGCTTATTCCTGGAGTGAACATGCAGTTCTCCACAAGAGTAAGCAACTAAGCGAAATAAAGCCATGGAACGCTTATTTGCCTTCTATCTATGCATTCTGACACTCCAACAATGTGTTCTGCTTCAATTTGGCTCATTTTACAAAGATGCTTATTGCTGGAGTGAATATGCAGTTCTACTCAAGAGTAAGCAACTCAGCGAAATAAAGCCATAGAACGCTTACTTGCCTCCTATCTATGCATTCTGACACTCCAACAATGTGTTCTGCTTCAATTTGACTCATTTTACAAAGGTGCTTATTCCTGGAGTGAATATGCAGTTCTACTCAAGAGTAAGCAACTAAGCGAAATAAAGCCATGGAACGCTTATTTGCCTTCTATCTATACATTCTGACACTCCAACAATGTGTTCTGCTTCAATTTGACTCATTTTACAAAGGTGCTTATTCCTGGAGTGAATATGCAGTTCTACTCAAGAGTAAGCAACTAAGCGAAATAAAGCCATGGAACGCTTATTTGCTTTCTATCTATGCATTCTGACACTCCAACAATGTGTTCTGCTTCAATTTGACTCATTTTACAAAGGTGCTTATTCCTGGAGTGAACATGCAGTTCTATTCAAGAGTAAGCATCTAAGCGAAATAAAGCCATGGAACGCTTATTTGCCTTCTATCTATGCATTCTGACACTCCAACAATGTGTTCTGCTTCAATTTGACTCATTTTACAAAGGTGCTTATTCCTGGAGTGAACATGCAGTTCTACTCAAGAGTAAGCAACTAAGCGAAATAAAGCCATGGAACGCTTATTTGCCTTCTATCTATGCATTCTGACACTCGAACAATGTGTTCTGCTTCAATTTGACTCATTTTACAAAGGTGCTTATTCCTGGAGTGAATATGCAGTTCTACTCAAGAGTAAGCAACTCAGCGAAATAAAGCCATAGAACGCTTATTTGCCTCCTATCTATGCATTCTGACACTCCAACAATGTTTTCTGCTTCAATTTGACTCATTTTACAAAGGTGTTTATTCCTGGAGTGAATATGCAGTTCTACTCAAGAGTAAGCAACTAAGCGAAATAAAGCCATGGAACGCTTATTTGCCTTCTATCTATGCATTCTGACACTCCAACAATGTTTTCTGCTTCAATTTGACTCATTTTTCAAAGGTGCTTATTCCTGGAGTGAACATGCAGTTCTACTCAAGAGTAAGCAACTAAGCGAAATAAAGCCATAGAACGCTTATTTGCCTTCTATCTATGCATTCTGACACTCCAACAATGTGTTCTGCTTCAATTTGACTCATTTTACAAAGATGCTTATTCCTGGAGTGAATATGCAGTTCTACTCAAGAGTAAGCAACTAAGCGAAATAAAGCCATGGAACGCTTATTTGCCTTCTATCTATGCATTCTGACACTCCAACAATGTGTTCTGCTTCAATTTGACTCATTTTACAAAGGTGCTTATTCCTGGAGTGAATATGCAGTTCTACTCAAGAGTAAGCAACTAAGCGAAATAAAGCCATGGAACGCTTATTTGCCTTCTATCTATGCATTCTGACACTCCAACAATGTGTTCTGCTTCAATTTGACTCATTTTACGAAGATGCTTATTTCTGGAGTGAACATGCAGTTCTACTCAAGAGTAAGCAACTAAGCGAAATAAAGCCATGGAACGCTTATTTGCCTTCTATCTATGCATTCTGACACTCCAACAATGTGTTCTGCTTCAATTTGGTTCATTTTACAAAGGTGCTTATTGCTGGAGTGAATATGCAGTTCTAGTCAAGAGTAAGCAACTAAGCGAAATAAAGCCATGGAACGCTTATTTGCCTTCTATCTATGCATTCTGACACTCCAACAATGTGTTCTGCTTCAATTTGACTCATTTTACAAAGGTGCTTATTCCTGGAGTGAATATGCAGTTCTACTCAAGAGTAAGCAACTAAGCGAAATAAAGCCATGGAACGCTTATTTGCCTTCTATCTATGCATTCTGACACTCCAACAATGTGTTCTGCTTCAATTTGACTCATTTTACAAAGATGCTTATTTCTGGAGTGAACATGCAGTTCTACTCAAGAGTAAGCAACTAAGCGAAATAAAGCCATGGAACGCTTATTTGCCTTCTATCTATGCATTCTGACACTCCAACAATGTGTTCTGCTTCAATTTGGTTCATTTTACAAAGGTGCTTATTGCTGGAGAGAACATGCAGTTCTAGTCAAGAGTAAGCAACTCAGCGAAATAAAGCCATAGAACGCTTATTTGCCTTCTATCTATGCATTCTGACACTCCAACAATGTGTTCTGCTTCAATTTGACTCATTTTACAAAGATGCTTATTCCTGGAGTGAATATGCAGTTCTACTCAAGAGTAAGCAACTAAGTGAAATAAAGCTATAGAACGCTTATTTGCCTTCTATCTATGTATTCTGACACTCCAACAATGTGTTCTGCTTCAATGTGGGTCATTTTACAAAGGTGCTTATTCCTGGAGTGAACATGCAGTTCTACTCAAGAGTAAGCAACTAAGCGAAATAAAGCCATGGAACGCTTATTTGCCTTCTATCTATGCATTCTGACACTCCAACAATGTGTTCTGCTTCAATTTGGTTCATTTTACAAAGGTGCTTATTGCTAGAGTGAATATGCAGTTCTACTCAAGAGTAAGCAACTAAGCGAAATAAAGCCATAGAACGCTTATTTGCCTCCTATCTATGCATTCTGACACTCCAACAATGTATTCTGCTTCAATTTGGCTCATTTTACAAAGGTGCTTATTGCTGGAGTGAATATGCAGTTCTACTCCAGATTAAGCAACTCCGCGAAAAAAAAGCCATGGAACGCTTATTTGCCTTCTATCTATGCATTCTGACACTCCAACAATGTGTTCTCCTTCAATTTGGTTCATTTTACAAAGGTGCTTATTGCTGGAGTGAATATGCAGTTCTACTCAAGAGTAAGCAACTCAGCGAAATAAAGCCATAGAACGCTTACTTGCCTCCTATCTATGCATTCTGACACTCCAACAATGTGTTCTGCTTCAATTTGACTCATTTTACAAAGGTGCTTATTCCTGGAGTGAATATGCAGTTCTACTCAAGAGTAAGCAACTAAGCGAAATAAAGCCATGGAACGCTTATTTGCCTTCTATCTATACATTCTGACACTCCAACAATGTGTTCTGCTTCAATTTGACTCATTTTACAAAGGTGCTTATTCCTGGAGTGAATATGCAGTTCTACTCAAGAGTAAGCAACTAAGCGAAATAAAGCCATGGAACGCTTATTTGCCTTCTATCTATGCATTCTGACACTCCAACAATGTGTTCTGCTTCAATTTGACTCATTTTACAAAGATGCTTATATCTGGAGTGAACATGCAGTTCTACTCAAGAGTAAGCAACTAAGCGAAATAAAGCCATGGAACGCTTATTTGCCTTCTATCTATGCATTCTGACACTCCAACAATGTGTTCTGCTTCAATTTGGTTCATTTTACAAAGGTGCTTATTGCTGGAGTGAATATGCAGTTCTAGTCAAGAGTAAGCAACTAAGCGAAATAAAGCCATGGAACACTTATTTGCCTTCTATCTATGCATTCTGACAATCCAACAATGTGTTCTGCTTCAATTTGACTCATTTTACAAAGATGCTTATTTCTGGAGTGAACATGCAGTTCTACTCAAGAGTAAGCATCTAAGCGAAATAAAGCCATGGAACGCTTATTTGCCTTCTATCTATGCATTCTGACAATCCAACAATGTGTTCTGCTTCAATTTGACTCATTTTACAAAGGTGCTTATTCCTGGAGTGAATATGCAGTTCTACTCAAGAGTAAGCAACTAAGCGAAATAAAGCCATAGAACACTTATTTGCCTTCTATGTATTCTGACACTCCAACAATGTGTTCTGCTTCAATGTGGGTCATTTTAAAGGTGCTTATTCCTGGAGTGAACATGCAGTTCTACTCAAGAGTAAGCATCTAAGCGAAATAAAGCCATGGAACGCTTATTTGGCTTCTATCGATGCATTCTGACACTCCAACAATGTGTTCTGCTTCAATGTGGGTCATTTTACAAAGGTGCTTATTCCTGGAGTGAACATGCAGTTCTACTCAAGAGTAAGGAACTAAGCGAAATAAAGCCATGGAACGCTTATTTGCTTTCTATCTATGCATTCTGACACTCCAACAATGTGCTCTGCTTCAATTTGACTCATTTTACAAAGGTGCTTATTCCTGGAGTGAACATGCAGTTCTACTCAAGAGTAAGCAACTAAGCGAAATAAAGCCATGAAACGCTTATTTGCCTTCTATCTATGCATTCTGACACTCCAACAATGTGTTCTGCTTCAATTTGACTCATTTTACAAAGGTGCTTATTCCCGGAGTGAACATGCAGTTCTCCTCAAGAGTAAGCAACTAAGCGAAATAAAGCCATGGAACGCTTATTTGCCTTCTATCTATGCATTCTGACACTCCAATAATGTGTTCTGCTTCAATTTAGCTCATTTTACAAAGATGCTTATTTCTGGAGTGAACATGCAGTTCTACTCAAGAGTAAGCATCTAAGCAAAATAAAGCCATGGAACGCTTATTTGCCTTCTATCTATGCATTCTGACAATCCAACAATGTGTTCTGCTTCAATTTGACTCATTTTACAAAGGTGCTTATTCCTGGAGTAAATATGCAGTTCTACTCAAGAGTAAGCAACTAAGCGAAATAAAGCCATGGAACGCTTATTTGCCTTCTATCTATGCATTCTGACACTCCAACAATGTGTTCTGCTTCAATTTAGCTCATTTTACAAAGATGCTTATTTCTGGAGTGAACATGCAGTTCTACTCAAGAGTAAGCAACTAAGCGAAATAAAGCCATAGAACGCTTATTTGCCTTCTATGTATTCTGACACTCCAACAATGTGTTCTGCTTCAATGTGGGTCATTTTACAAAGGTGCTTATTCCTGGAGTGAACATGCAGTTCTACTCAAGAGTAAGCAACTAAGCGAAATAAAGCCATGGAACGCTTATTTGCCTTCTATCTATGCATTCTGACACTCCAACAATGTGTTCTGCTTCAATTTGACTCATTTTACAAAGGTGCTTATTCCTGGAGTGAACATGCAGTTCTACTCAAGAGTAAGCAACTAAGCGAAATAAAGCCATGGAACGCTTATTTGCCTTCTATCTATGCATTCTGACACTCCAACAATGTGTTCTGCTTCAATTTGGTTCATTTTACAAAGGTGCTTATTTCTGGAGTGAACATGCAGTTCTACTCAAGAGTAAGCATCTAAGCGAAATAAAGCCATGGAACGCTTATTTGCCTTCTATCTATGCATTCTGACAATCCAACAATGTGTTCTGCTTCAATTTGACTCATTTTACAAAGGTGCTTATTCCTGGAGTGAATATGCAGTTCTACTCAAGAGTAAGCAACTAAGCGAAATAAAGCCATAGAACGCTTATTTGCCTTCTATGTATTCTGACACTCCAACAATGTGTTCTGCTTCAATGTGGGTCATTTTACAAAGGTGCTTATTCCTGGAGTGAACATGCAGTTCTACTCAAGAGTAAGCAACTAAGCGAAATAAAGCCATGGAACGCTTATTTGCCTTCTATCTATGCATTCTGACACTCCAACAATGTGTTCTGCTTCAATTTGACTCATTTTACAAAGGTGCTTATTCCTGGAGTGAACATGCAGTTCTACTCAAGAGTAAGCAACTAAGCGAAATAAAGCCATGGAACGCTTATTTGCCTTCTATCTATGCATTCTGACACTCCAACAATGTGTTCTGCTTCAATTTGGTTCATTTTACAAAGGTGCTTATTTCTGGAGTGAACATGCAGTTCTACTCAAGAGTAAGCATCTAAGCGAAATAAAGCCATGGAACGCTTATTTGCCTTCTATCTATGCATTCTGACAATCCAACAATGTGTTCTGCTTCAATTTGACTCATTTTACAAAGGTGCTTATTCCTGGAGTGAATATGCAGTTCTACTCAAGAGTAAGCAACTAAGCGAAATAAAGCCATAGAACGCTTATTTGCCTTCTATGTATTCTGACACTCCAACAATGTGTTCTGCTTCAATGTGGGTCATTTTAAAGGTGCTTATTCCTGGAGTGAACATGCAGTTCTACTCAAGAGTAAGCAGCTAAGCGAAATAAAGCCATGGAACGCTTATTTGCCTTCTATCTATGCATTCTGACACTCCAACAATGTGTTCTGCTTCAATTTGGCTCATTTTACAAAGATGCTTATTCCTGGAGTGAATATGCAGTTCTACTCAAGAGTAAGCAACTCAGCGAAATAAAGCCATGGAACGCTTATTTGCCTTCTATCTATGCATTCTGACACTCCAACAATGTGTTCTGCTTCAATTTGACTCATTTTACAAATGTGCTTATTCCTGGAGTGAACATGCAGTTCTACTCAAGAGAAAGCAACTAAGCGAAATAAAGCCATGGAACGCTTATTTGCCTTCTATCTATGCATTCTGACACTCCAACAATGTGTTCTGCTTCAATTTGGTTCATTTTACAAAGGTGCTTATTTCTGGAGTGAACATGCAGTTCTACTCAAGAGTAAGCATCTAAGCGAAATAAAGCCATGGAACGCATATTTGCCTTCTATCTATGCATTCTGACAATCCAACAATGTGTTCTGCTTCAATTTGACTCATTTTACAAAGGTGCTTATTCCTGGAGTGAATATGCAGTTCTACTCAAGAGTAAGCAACTAAGCGAAATAAAGCCATAGAACGCTTATTTGCCTTCTATGTATTCTGACACTCCAACAATGTGTTCTGCTTCAATGTGGGTCATTTTAAAGGTGCTTATTCCTGGAGTGAACATGCAGTTCTACTCAAGAGTAAGCAGCTAAGCGAAATAAAGCCATGGAACGCTTATTTGCCTTCTATCTATGCATTCTGACACTCCAACAATGTGTTCTGCTTCAATTTGACTCATTTTACAAAGGTGCTTATTCCTGGAGTGAACATGCAGTTCTCCACAAGAGTAAGCAACTAAGCGAAATAATGCCATGGAACGCTTATTTGCCTTCTATCTATGCATTCTGACACTCCAACAATGTGTTCTGCTTCAATTTGGCTCATTTTACAAAGATGCTTATTCCTGGAGTGAATATGCAGTTCTACTCAAGAGTAAGCAACTAAGCGAAATAAAGCCATGGAACGCTTATTTGCCTTCTATCTATGCATTCTGACACTCCAACAATGTGTTCTGCTTCAATTTGACTCATTTTACAAAGGTGCTTATTCCTGGAGTGAACATGCAGTTCTCCACAAGAGTAAGCAACTGAGCGAAATAAAGCCATGGAACGCTTATTTGCCTTCTATCTATGCATTCTGACACTCCAACAATGTGTTCTGCTTCAATTTGGCTCATTTTACAAAGATGCTTATTCCTGGAGTGAATATGCAGTTCTACTCAAGAGTAAGCAACTAAGCGAAATAAAGCCATGGAACGCTTATTTGCCTTCTATCTATGCATTCTGACACTCCAACAATGTGTTCTGCTTCAATTTGACTCATTTTACAAAGGTGCTTATTCCTGGAGTGAATATGCAGTTCTACTCAAGAGTAAGCAACTAAGCGAAATAAAGCCATGGAGCGCTTATTTGCCTTCTATCTATGTATTCTGACACTCCAACAATGTGTTCTGCTTCAATGTGGGTCATTTTACAAAGGTGCTTATTCCTGGAGTGAACATGCAGTTCTACTCAAGAGTAAGGAACTAAGCGAAATAAAGCCATGGAACGCTTATTTGCCTTCTATCTATGCATACTGAGACTCCAATAATGTGTTCTGCTTCAATTTGACTCATTTTACAAAGGTGCTTATTCCTGGAGTGAACATGCAGTTCTACTCAAGAGTAAGCAACTAAGCGAAATAAAGCCATGGAACGCTTATTTGCCTTCTATCTATGCATTCTGACACGCCAACAATGTTTTCTGCTTCAATTTGACTCATTTTTCAAAGGTGCTTATTCCTGGAGTGAACATGCAGTTCTACTCAAGAGTAAGCAACTAAGCGAAATAAAGCCATAGAACGCTTATTTGCCTTCTATCTATGCATTCTGACACTCCAACAATGTGTTCTGCTTCAATTCGGCTCATTTTACAAAGATGCTTATTCCTGGAGTGAATATGCAGTTCTACTCAAGAGTAAGCAACTAAGCGAAATAAAGCCATGGAACGCTTATTTGCCTTCTATCTATGCATTCTGACACTCCAACAATGTGTTCTGCTTCAATTTGGTTCATTTTACTAAGGTGGTTATTGCTGGAGTGAATATGCAGTTCTACTCAAGAGTAAGCAATTAAGCGAAATAAAGCCATGGAACGCTTATTTGCCCTCTATCTATGCATTCTGACACTCCAACAATGTGTTCTGCTTCAATTTGACTCATTTTACAAAGATGCTTATTTCTGGAGTGAACATGCAGTTCTACTCAAGAGTAAGCAACTAAGCGAAATAAAGCCATGGAACGCTTATTTGCCTTCTATCTATGTATTCTGACACTCCAACAATGTGTTCTGCTTCAATTTGGTTCATTTTACAAAGGTGCTTATTGCTGGAGTGAATATGCAGTTCTAGTCAAGAGTAAGCAACTCAGCGAAATAAAGCCATAGAACGCTTACTTGCCTCCTATCTATGCATTCTGACACTCCAACAATGTGTTCTGCTTCAATTTGGTTCATTTTACAAAGGTGCTTATTGCTGGTGAGCAGATGCATTTCTACGCAAGAGTAAGCAACTCAGCGAAATAAAGAACATAGAACGCTTATTTGCCTTCTATCTATGCATTCTGACACTCCAACAATGTGTTCTGCTTCCATTTGGCTCATTTTACAAACGTGATCATTTCTGAAGAGCAGATGCAGTTCTACTCAAGAGTAAGCAACTCAGCGAAATAAAGCCATAGAACGCTTATTTGCCTCCTATCTATGCAATCTGACACTCCAACAATGTGTTCTGCTTCAATTTGGCTCATTTTACAAAGGTGCTTATTGCTGGAGAGCAGATGCATTTCTACGCAAGAGTAAGCAACTCAGCGAAATAAAGCCATAGGACGCTTATTTGCCTCCTATCTATGCAATCTGACACTCCAACAATGTGTTCTGCTTCAATTTGACTCATTTTACAAAGGTGCTTATTCCTGGAGTGAATATGCAGTTTTACTCAAGAGTAAGCAACTAAGAGAACTAAAGCCATGGAACGCTTATTTGCCTTCTATCTATGCATACTGACACTCCAATAATGTGTTCTGCTTCAATTTGGCTCATTTTACAAAGATGCTTATTCCTGGAGTGAATATGCAGTTCTACTCAAGAGTAAGCAACTAAGCGAAATAAAGCCATGGAACGCTTATTTGCCTTCTATCTATGCATTCTGACACTCCAACAATGTGTTCTGCTTCAATTTGACTCATTTTACAAAGGTGCTTATTCCTGGAGTGAACATGCAGTTCTACTCAAGAGTAAGCAACTAAGCGAAATAAAGCCATGGAACGCTTATTTGCCTTCTATCTATGCATTCTGACACTCCAACAATGTGTTCTGCTTCAATTTGGTTCATTTTACAAAGGTGCTTATTGCTGGAGTGAATATGCAGTTCTAGTCAAGAGTAAGCAACTCAGCGAAATAAAGCCATAGAACGCTTACTTGCCTCCTATCTATGCATTCTGACACTCCAACAATGTGTTCTGCTTCAATTTGGTTCATTTTACAAAGGTGCTTATTGCTGGTGAGCAGATGCATTTCTACGCAAGAGTAAGCAACTCAGCGAAATAAAGAACATAGAACGCTTATTTGCCTTCTATCTATGCATTCTGACACTCCAACAATGTGTTCTGCTTCCATTTGGCTCATTTTACAAACGTGATCATTTCTGAAGAGCAGATGCAGTTCTACTCAAGAGTAAGCAACTCAGCGAAATAAAGCCATAGAACGCTTATTTGCCTCCTATCTATGGAATCTGACACTCCAACAATGTGTTCTGCTTCAATTTGGCTCATTTTACAAAGGTGCTTATTGCTGGAGAGCAGATGCATTTCTACGCAAGAGTAAGCAACTCAGCGAAATAAAGCCATAGGACGCTTATTTGCCTCCTATCTATGCAATCTGACACTCCAACAATGTGTTCTGCTTCAATTTGACTCATTTTACAAAGGTGCTTATTCCTGGAGTGAATATGCAGTTTTACTCAAGAGTAAGCAACTAAGAGAACTAAAGCCATGGAACGCTTATTTGCCTTCTATCTATGCATACTGACACTCCAATAATGTGTTCTGCTTCAATTTGGCTCATTTTACAAAGATGCTTATTCCTGGAGTGAATATGCAGTTCTACTCAAGAGTAAGCAACTAAGCGAAATAAAGCCATGGAACGCTTATTTGCCTTCTATCTATGCATTCTGACACTCCAACAATGTGTTCTGCTTCAATTTGGTTCATTTTACAAAGGTGCTTATTGCTGGAGTGAATATGCAGTTCTACTCAAGAGTAAGCAACTAAGCGAAATAAAGCCATGGAACGCTTATTTGCCTTCTATCTATGCATTCTGACACTCCAACAATGTGTTCTGCTTCAATTTGACTCATTTTACAAAGGTGCTTATTCCTGGAGTGAATATGCAGTTCTACTCAAGAGTAAGCAACTCAGCGAAATAATGCCATGGAACACTTATTTGCCTTCTATCTATGCATTCTGACACTCCAATAATGTGTTCTGCTTCAGTTTAGCTCATTTTACAAAATGCTTATTTCTGGAGTGAACATGCAGTTCTACTCAAGAGTAAGCATCTAAGCGAAATAAAGCCATGGAACGCTTATTTGCCTTCTATCTATGCATTCTGACAATCCAACAATGTGTTCTGCTTCAATTTGACTCATTTTTCAAAGGTGCTTATTCCTGGAGTGAATATGCAGTTCTACTCAAGAGTAAGCAACTAAGCGAAATAAAGCCATGGAACACTTATTTGCCTTCTATCTATGCATTCTGACACTCCAATAATGTGTTCTGCTTCAATTTAGCTCATTTTACAAAGATGCTTATTTCTGGAGTGAACATGCAGTTCTACTCAAGAGTAAGGAACTCCGCGAAATAAAGCCATGGAACGCTTATTTGCCTTCTATCTATGCATTCTGACAATCCAACAATGTGTTCTGCTTCAATTTGACTCATTTTACAAAGGTGCTTATTCCTGGAGTGAACATGCAGTTCTACTCAAGAGTAAGCAGCTAAGCGAAATAAAGCCATGGAACGCTTATTTGGCTTCTATCTATGCATTCTGACACTCCAACAATGTGTTCTGCTTCAATGTGGGTCATTTTACAAAGGTGCTTATTCCTGCAGTGAATATGCAGTTCTACTCAAGAGTAAGCAACTAAGCGAAATAAAGCCATGGAACGCTTATTTGCCTTCTATCTATGCATTCTGACACTCCAACAATGTGTTCTCCTTCAATTTGGTTCATTTTACAAAGGTGCTTATTGCTGGAGTGAATATGCAGTTCTACTCCAGATTAAGCAACTCAGCGAAATAAAGCCATAGAACGCTTATTTGCCTTCTATCTATGCATTCTGACACTCCAACAATGTGTTCTGCTTCAATTTGGCTCGTTTTACAAAGGTGATTATTTCTGGAGAGAACATGCAGTTCTACTCAAGAGTAAGCAACTAAGCGAAATAAAGCCATAGAACGCTTATTTGCCTTCTATCTATGCATTCTGACACTCCAACAATGTGTTCTGCTTCAATTTGGTTCATTTTACAAAGGTGGTTATTGCTGGAGTGAATATGCAGTTCTACTCAAGAGTAAGCAACTAAGCGAAATAAAGCCATAGAACGCTTATTTGCCTTCTATCTATGCATTCTGACACTCCAATAATGTGTTCTGCTTCAATTTAGCTCATTTTACAAAGATGCTTATTTCTGGAGTGAACATGCAGTTCTACTCAAGAGTAAGGAACAAAGCGAAATAAAGCCATGGAAGGCTTATTTGCCTTCTATCTATGCATTCTGACAATCCAACAATGTGTTCTGCTTCAATTTGACTCATTTTACAAAGGTGCTTATTCCTGGAGTGAATATGCAGTTCTACTCAAGAGTAAGCAACTAAGCGAAATAAAGCCATGGAACGCTTATTTGCCTTCTATCTATGCATTCTGACACTCCAACAATGTGTTCTGCTTCAATTTGATTCATTTTACAAAGGTGCTTATTGCTGGAGTGAATATGCAGTTCTACTCAAGAGTAAGCAACTAAGCGAAATAAAGCCATAGAACGCTTACTTGCCTCCTATCTATGCATTCTGACACTCCAACAATGTGTTCTGCTTCAATTTGGCTCATTTTACAAAGGTGCTTATTGCTGGAGTGAATATGCAGTTCTACTCAAGAGTAAGCAACTAAGTGAAATAAAGCTATAGAACGCTTATTTGCCTTCTATCTATGTATTCTGACACTCCAACAATGTGTTCTACTTCAATGTGGGTCATTTTACAAAGGTGCTTATTCCTGGAGTGAACATGCAGTTCTACTCAAGAGTAAGCAACTAAGCGAAATAAAGCCATAGAACGCTTACTTGCCTCCTATCTATGCATTCTGACACTCCAACAATGTGTTCTGCTTCAATTTGGCTCATTTTACAAAGGTGCTTATTGCTGGAGTGAATATGCAGTTCTACTCCAGATTAAGCAACTCCGCGAAAAAAAGCCATGGAACGCTTATTTGCCTTCTATCTATGCATTCTGACACTCCAACAATGTGTTCTCCTTCAATTTGGTTCATTTTACAAAGGTGCTTATTGCTGGAGTGAATATGCAGTTCTACTCAAGAGTAAGCAACTCAGCGAAATAAAGCCATAGAACGCTTATTTGCCTCCTATCTATGCATTCTGACACTCCAACAATGTGTTCTGCTTCAATTTGGCTCATTTTATAAAGGTGCTTATTGCTGGAGTGAATATGCAGTTCTACTCAAGAGTAAGCAACTCAGCGAAATAAAGCCATAGAACGCTTATTTGCCTCCTATCTATGCATTCTGACACTCCAACAATGTTTTCTGCTTCAATTTGACTCATTTTACAAAGGTGCTTATTCCTGGAGTGAACATGCAGTTCTCCTCAAGAGTAAGCAACTAAGCGAAATAAAGCCATAGAACGCTTATTTGCCTTCTATCTATGCATTCTGACACTCCAACAATGTGTTCTGCTTCAATTTGACTCATTTTACAAAGGTGCTTATTCCTGGAGTGAATATGCAGTTCTACTCAAGAGTAAGCAACTAAGAGAAATAAAGCCATGGAACGCTTATATGCCTTCTATCTATGCATACTGACACTCCAATAATGTGTTCTGCTTCAATTTGGCTCATTTTACAAAGATGCTTATTTCTGGAGTGAAGATGTAGTTCTACTCAAGAGTAAGCATCTAAGCGAAATATAGCCATGGAACGCTTATTTGCCTTCTATCTATGCATTCTGACACTCCAACAATGTGTTCTCCTTCAATTTGGTTCATTTTACAAAGGTGCTTATTGCTGGAGTGAATATGCAGTTCTACTCCAGATTAAGCAACTCAGCGAAATAAAGCCATAGAACGCTTATTTGCCTTCTATCTATGCATTCTGACACTCCAACAATGTGTTCTGCTTCAATTTGGCTCATTTTACAAAGGTGATTATTTCTGGAGAGAACATGCAGTTCTACTCAAGAGTAAGCAACTAAGCGAAATAAAGCCATAGAACGCTTATTTGCCTTCTATCTATGCATTCTGACACTCCAACAATGTGTTCTGCTTCAATTTGGTTCATTTTACAAAGGTGGTTATTGCTGGAGTGAATATGCAGTTCTACTCAAGAGTAAGCAACTAAGCGAAATAAAGCCATAGAACGCTTATTTGCCTTCTATCTATGCATTCTGACACTCCAATAATGTGTTCTGCTTCAATTTAGCTCATTTTACAAAGATGCTTATTTCTGGAGTGAACATGCAGTTCTACTCAAGAGTAAGGAACAAAGCGAAATAAAGCCATGGAAGGCTTATTTGCCTTCTATCTATGCATTCTGACAATCCAACAATGTGTTCTGCTTCAATTTGACTCATTTTACAAAGGTGCTTATTCCTGGAGTGAATATGCAGTTCTACTCAAGAGTAAGCAACTAAGCGAAATAAAGCCATGGAACGCTTATTTGCCTTCTATCTATGCATTCTGACACTCCAACAATGTGTTCTGCTTCAATTTGGCTCATTTTACAAAGGTGCTTATTGCTGGAGTGAATATGCAGTTCTACTCCAGATTAAGCAACTCCGCGAAATAAAGCCATGGAACGCTTATTTGCCTTCTATCTATGCATTCTGACACTCCAACAATGTGTTCTCCTTCAATTTGGTTCATTTTACAAAGGTGCTTATTGCTGGAGTGAATATGCAGTTCTACTCAAGAGTAAGCAACTAAGTGAAATAAAGCTATAGAACGCTTATTTGCCTTCTATCTATGTATTCTGACACTCCAACAATGTGTTCTGCTTCAATGTGGGTCATTTTACAAAGGTGCTTATTCCTGGAGTGAACATGCAGTTCTACTCAAGAGTAAGCAACTAAGCGAAATAAAGCCATAGAACGCTTACTTGCCTCCTATCTAAGCATTCTGACACTCCAACAATGTGTTCTGCTTCAATTTGGCGCATTTTACAAAGGTGCTTATTGCTGGAGTGAATATGCAGTTCTACTCCAGATTAAGCAACTCCGCGAAAAAAAGCCATGGAACGCTTATTTGCCTTCTATCTATGCATTCTGACACTCCAACAATGTGTTCTCCTTCAATTTGGTTCATTTTACAAAGGTGCTTATTGCTGGAGTGAATATGCAGTTCTACTCCAGAGTAAGCAACTCAGCGAAATAAAGCCATAGAACGCTTACTTGCCTCCTATCTATGCATTCTGACACTCCAACAATGTGTTCTGCTTCAATTTGGTTCATTTTACAAAGGTGCTTATTGCTGGTGAGCAGATGCATTTCTACTCAAGAGTAAGCAACTCAGCGAAATAAAGCCATAGAACGCTTATTTGCCTTCTATCTATGCATTCTGACACTCCAACAATGTGTTCTGCTTCAATTTGGCTCGTTTTACAAAGGTGATTATTTCTGGAGTGAATATGCAATTCTACTCACGAGTAAGCAACTCAGCGAAATAAAGCCATAGAACGCTTATTTGCCTCCTATCTATGCATTCTGACACTCCAACAATGTGTTCTGCTTCAATTTGGCTCATTTTACAAAGGTGCTTATTGCTGGAGTGAATATGCAGTTCTACTCAAGAGTAAGCAACTCAGCGAAATAAAGCCATAGAACGCTTATTTGCCTCCTATCTATGCATTCTGACACTCCAACAATGTGTTCTGCTTCAATTTGACTCATTTTACAAAGGTGCTTATTCCTGGAGTGAACATGCAGTTCTCCTCAAGAGTAAGCAACTAAGCGAAATAAAGCCATAGAACGCTTATTTGCCTCCTATCTATGCATTCTGACACTCCAACAATGTGTTCTGCTTCAATTTGGCTCATTTTATAAAGGTGCTTATTGCTGGAGTGAATATGCAGTTCTACTCAAGAGTAAGCAACTCAGCGAAATAAAGCCATAGAACGCTTATTTGCCTCCTATCTATGCATTCTGACACTCCAACAATGTTTTCTGCTTCAATTTGACTCATTTTACAAAGGTGCTTATTCCTGGAGTGAACATGCAGTTCTCCTCAAGAGTAAGCAACTAAGCGAAATAAAGCCATAGAACGCTTATTTGCCTTCTATCTATGCATTCTGACACTCCAACAATGTGTTCTGCTTCAATTTGACTCATTTTACAAAGGTGCTTATTCCTGGAGTGAATATGCAGTTCTACTCAAGAGTAAGCAACTAAGAGAAATAAAGCCATGGAACGCTTATATGCCTTCTATCTATGCATACTGACACTCCAATAATGTGTTCTGCTTCAATTTGGCTCATTTTACAAAGATGCTTATTTCTGGAGTGAAGATGTAGTTCTACTCAAGAGTAAGCATCTAAGCGAAATATAGCCATGGAACGCTTATTTGCCTTCTATCTATGCATTCTGACACTCCAACAATGTGTTCTCCTTCAATTTGGTTCATTTTACAAAGGTGCTTATTGCTGGAGTGAATATGCAGTTCTACTCCAGATTAAGCAACTCAGCGAAATAAAGCCATAGAACGCTTATTTGCCTTCTATCTATGCATTCTGACACTCCAACAATGTGTTCTGCTTCAATTTGGCTCATTTTACAAAGGTGCTTATTGCTGGAGTGAATATGCAGTTCTACTCCAGATTAAGCAACTCCGCGAAAAAAAGCCATGGAACGCTTATTTGCCTTCTATCTATGCATTCTGACACTCCAACAATGTGTTCTCCTTCAATTTGGTTCATTTTACAAAGGTGCTTATTGCTGGAGTGAATATGCAGTTCTACTCAAGAGTAAGCAACTAAGTGAAATAAAGCTATAGAACGCTTATTTGCCTTCTATCTATGTATTCTGACACTCCAACAATGTGTTCTGCTTCAATGTGGGTCATTTTACAAAGGTGCTTATTCCTGGAGTGAACATGCAGTTCTACTCAAGAGTAAGCAACTAAGCGAAATAAAGCCATAGAACGCTTACTTGCCTCCTATCTAAGCATTCTGACACTCCAACAATGTGTTCTGCTTCAATTTGGCTCATTTTACAAAGGTGCTTATTGCTGGAGTGAATATGCAGTTCTACTCCAGATTAAGCAACTCCGCGAAAAAAAGCCATGGAACGCTTATTTGCCTTCTATCTATGCATTCTGACACTCCAACAATGTGTTCTCCTTCAATTTGGTTCATTTTACAAAGGTGCTTATTGCTGGAGTGAATATGCAGTTCTACTCCAGAGTAAGCAACTCAGCGAAATAAAGCCATAGAACGCTTACTTGCCTCCTATCTATGCATTCTGACACTCCAACAATGTGTTCTGCTTCAATTTGGTTCATT
Organism: Zootoca vivipara; assembly: GCF_963506605.1. Taxonomy (NCBI): domain Eukaryota; kingdom Metazoa; phylum Chordata; class Lepidosauria; order Squamata; family Lacertidae; genus Zootoca; species Zootoca vivipara. Next base: position 93,585 of record NC_083289.1, read on the forward strand.
TTACAAAGGTGCTTATTGCTGGTGAGCAGATGCATTTCTACTCAAGAGTAAGCAACTCAGCGAAATAAAGCCATAGAACGCTTATTTGCCTTCTATCTATGCATTCTGACACTCCAACAATGTGTTCTGCTTCAATTTGACTCATTTTACAAAGGTGCTTATTCCTGGAGTGAATATGCAGTTCTACTCAAGAGTAAGCAACTAAGAGAAATAAAGCCATGGAACGCTTATTTGCCTTCTATCTATGCATTCTGACACTCCAAAAATGTGTTCTGCTTCAATTTGGCTCATTTTACAAAGATGCTTATTGCTGGAGTGAATATGCAGTTCTACTCCAGATTAAGCAACTCAGCGAAATAAAGCCATAGAACGCTTATTTGCCTTCTATCTATGCATTCTGACACTCCAACAATGTGTTCTGCTTCAATTTGACTCATTTTACAAAGGTGCTTATTCCTGGAGTGAACATGCAGTTCTACTCAAGAGTAAGCAACTAAGTGAAATAAAGCTATAGAACGCTTATTTGCCTTCTATCTATGCATTCTGACACTCCAACAATGTGTTCTGCTTCAATTTGGTTCATTTTACAAAGGTGCTTTTTGCTGGAGTGAATATGCAGTTCTACTCAAGAGTAAGCAACTAAGCGAAATAAAGCCATAGAACGCTTACTTGCCTTCTATCTATGCATTCTGACACTCCAACAATGTGTTCTGCTTCAATTTGACTCATTTTACAAAGGTGCTTATTCCTGGAGTGAATATGCAGTTCTACTCAAGAGTAAGCAACTAAGCGAAATAAAGCCATGGAACGCTTACTTGCCTTCTATCTATGCATTCTGACACTCCAACAATGTGTTCTGCTTCAATTTGACTCATTTTACAAAGGTGCTTATTCCCGGAGTGAACATGCAGTTCTCCTCAAGAGTAAGCAACTAAGCGAAATAAAGCCATAGAACGCTTATTTGCCTTCTATGTATTCTGACACTCCAACAATGTGTTCTGCTTCAATGTGGGTCATTTTACAAAGGTGCTTATTCCTGGAGTGAACATGCAGTTCTACTCAAGAGTAAGCAACTAAGCGAAATAAAGCCATAGAACGCTTATTTGCCTTCTATGTATTCTGACACTCCAACAATGTGTTCTGCTTCAATTTGACTCATTTTACAAAGGTGCTTATTCCCGGAGTGAACATGCAGTTCTCCTCAAGAGTAAGCAACTAAGCGAAATAAAGCCATGGAACGCTTATTTGCCTTCTATCTATGCATTCTGACACTCCAATAATGTGTTCTGCTTCAATTTAGCTCATTTTACAAAGATGCTTATTTCTGGAGTGAACATGCAGTTCTACTCAAGAGTAAGCATCTAAGCAAAATAAAGCCATGGAACGCTTATTTGCCTTCTATCTATGCATTCTGACAATCCAACAATGTGTTCTGCTTCAATTTGACTCATTTTACAAAGGTGCTTATTCCTGGAGTGAATATGCAGTTCTACTCAAGAGTAAGCAACTCAGCGAAATAAAGCCATAGAACGCTTATTTGCCTTCTATCTATGCATTCTGACACTCCAACAATGTGTTCTGCTTCAATTTGGCTCGTTTTACAAAGGTGATTATTTCTGGAGTGAATATGCAATTCTACTCACGAGTAAGCAACTCAGCGAAATAAAGCCATAGAACGCTTATTTGCCTCCTATCTATGCATTCTGACACTCCAACAATGTTTTCTGCTTCAATTTGACTCATTTTACAAAGGTGCTTATTCCTGGAGTGAATATGCAGTTCTACTCAAGAGTAAGCAACTAAGAGAAATAAAGCCATGGAACGCTTATATGCCTTCTATCTATGCATACTGACACTCCAATAATGTGTTCTGCTTCAATTTGGCTCATTTTACAAAGATGCTTATTTCTGGAGTGAATATGCAGTTCTACTCAAGAGTAAGCAACTAAGTGAAATAAAGCTATAGAACGCTTATTTGCCTTCTATCTATGCATTCTGACACTCCAAAAATGTGTTCTGCTTCAATTTGGCTCATTTTACAAAGATGCTTATTGCTGGAATGAATATGCAGTTCTACTCCAGATTAAGCAACTCAGCGAAATAAAGCCATAGAACGCTTATTTGCCTTCTATCTATGCATTCTGACACTCCAACAATGTGTTCTGCTTCAATTTGGTTCATTTTTCAAAGGTGCTTATTCCTGGAGTGAACATGCAGTTCTACTCAAGAGTAAGCAACTAAGTGAAATAAAGCTATAGAACGCTTATTTGCCTTCTATCTATGCATTCTGACACTCCAACAATGTGTTCTGCTTCAATTTGGTTCATTTTACAAAGGTGCTTTTTGCTGGAGTGAATATGCAGTTCTACTCAAGAGTAAGCAACTAAGCGAAATAAAGCCATGGAACGCTTACTTGCCTTCTATCTATGCATTCTGACACTCCAACAATGTGTTCTGCTTCAATTTGACTCATTTTACAAAGGTGCTTATTCCCGGAGTGAACATGCAGTTCTCCTCAAGAGTAAGCAACTAAGCGAAATAAAGCCATAGAACGCTTATTTGCCTTCTATGTATTCTGACACTCCAACAATGTGTTCTGCTTCAATGTGGGTCATTTTACAAAGGTGCTTATTCCTGGAGTGAACATGCAGTTCTACTCAAGAGTAAGCAACTAAGCGAAATAAAGCCATAGAACGCTTATTTGCCTTCTATGTATTCTGACACTCCAACAATGTGTTCTGCTTCAATTTGACTCATTTTACAAAGGTGCTTATTCCCGGACTGAACATGCAGTTCTCCTCAAGAGTAAGCAACTAAGCGAAATAAAGCCATGGAACGCTTATTTGCCTTCTATCTATGCATTCTGACACTCCAATAATGTGTTCTGCTTCAATTTAGCTCATTTTACAAAGATGCTTATTTCTGCAGTGAACATGCAGTTCTACTCAAGAGTAAGCATCTAAGCAAAATAAAGCCATGGAACGCTTATTTGCCTTCTATCTATGCATTCTGACAATCCAACAATGTGTTCTGCTTCAATTTGACTCATTTTACAAAGGTGCTTATTCCTGGAGTGAATATGCAGTTCTACTCAAGAGTAAGCAACTAAGCGAAATAAAGCCATAGAACGCTTATTTGCCTTCTATGTATTCTGACACTCCAACAATGTGTTCTGCTTCAATGTGGGTCATTTTACAAAGGTGCTTATTCCTGGAGTGAACATGCAGTTCTACTCAAGAGTAAGGAACTAAGCGAAATAAAGCCATGGAACGCTTATTTGCTTTCTATCTATGCATTCTGACACTCCAACAATGTGTTCTGCTTCAATTTGACTCATTTTACAAAGGTGCTTATTCCTGGAGTGAACATGCAGTTCTACTCAAGAGTAAGCAACTAAGCGAAATAAAGCCATGGAACGCTTATTTGCCTTCTATCTATGCATTCTGACACTCCAACAATGTGTTCTGCTTCAATTTGACTCATTTTACAAAGGTGCTTATTCCTGGAGTGAACATGCAGTTCTCCTCAAGAGTAAGCAACTCCGCGAAAAAAAGCCATGGAACGCTTATTTGCCTTCTATCTATGCATTCTGACACTCCAACAATGTGTTCTCCTTCAATTTGGTTCATTTTACAAAGGTGCTTATTGCTGGAGTGAATATGCAGTTCTACTCAAGAGTAAGCAACTCAGCGAAATAAAGCCATAGAACGCTTACTTGCCTCCTATCTATGCATTCTGACACTCCAACAATGTGTTCTGCTTCAATTTGGTTCATTTTACAAAGGTGCTTATTGCTGGTGAGCAGATGCATTTCTACTCAAGAGTAAACAACTCAGCGAAATAAAGCCATAGAACGCTTATTTGCCTCCTATCTATGCATTCTGACACTCCAACAATGTGTTCTGCTTCAATTTGGCTCATTTTATAAAGGTGCTTATTGCTGGAGTGAATATGCAGTTCTACTCAAGAGTAAGCAACTCAGCGAAATAAAGCCATAGAACGCTTATTTGCCTCCTATCTATGCATTCTGACACTCCAACAATGTTTTCTGCTTCAATTTGACTCATTTTACAAAGGTGCTTATTCCTGGAGTGAACATGCAGTTCTCCTCAAGAGTAAGCAACTAAGCGAAATAAAGCCATAGAACGCTTATTTGCCTTCTATCTATGCATTCTGACACTCCAACAATGTTTTCTGCTTCAATTTGACTCATTTTACAAAGGTGCTTATTCCTGGAGTGAATATGCAGTTCTACTCAAGAGTAAGCAACTAAGAGAAATAAAGCCATGGAACGCTTATATGCCTTCTATCTATGCATACTGACACTCCAATAATGTGTTCTGCTTCAATTTGGCTCATTTTACAAAGATGCTTATTTCTGGAGTGAAGATGTAGTTCTACTCAAGAGTAAGCATCTAAGCGAAATATAGCCATGGAACGCTTATTTGCCTTCTATCTATGCATTCTGACACTCCAACAATGTGTTCTCCTTCAATTTGGTTCATTTTACAAAGGTGCTTATTGCTGGAGTGAATATGCAGTTCTACTCCAGATTAAGCAACTCAGCGAAATAAAGCCATAGAACGCTTATTTGCCTTCTATCTATGCATTCTGACACTCCAACAATGTGTTCTGCTTCAATTTGGCTCATTTTACAAAGGTGATTATTTCTGGAGAGAACATGCAGTTCTACTCAAGAGTAAGCAACTAAGCGAAATAAAGCCATAGAACGCTTATTTGCCTTCTATCTATGCATTCTGACACTCCAACAATGTGTTCTGCTTCAATTTGGTTCATTTTACAAATTTGGTTATTGCTGGAGTGAATATGCAGTTCTACTCAAGAGTAAGCAACTAAGCGAAATAAAGCCATAGAACGCTTATTTGCCTTCTATCTATGCATTCTGACACTCCAATAATGTGTTCTGCTTCAATTTAGCCCATTTTACAAAGATGCTTATTTCTGGAGTGAACATGCAGTTCTACTCAAGAGTAAGGAACAAAGCGAAATAAAGCCATGGAAGGCTTATTTGCCTTCTATCTATGCATTCTGACAATCCAACATTGTGTTCTGCTTCAATTTGACTCATTTTACAAAGGTGCTTATTCCTGGAGTGAATATGCAGTTCTACTCAAGAGTAAGCAACTAAGCGAAATAAAGCCATGGAACGCTGATTTGCCTTCTATCTATGCATTCTGACACTCCAACAATGTGTTCTGCTTCAATTTGGCTCATTTTACAAAGGTGCTTATTGCTGGAGTGAATATGCAGTTCTACTCCAGATTAAGCAACTCCGCGAAATAAAGCCATGGAACTCTTATTTGCCTTCTATCTATGCATTCTGACACTCCAACAATGTGTTCTCCTTCAATTTGGTTCATTTTACAAAGGTGCTTATTGCTGGAGTGAATATGCAGTTCTACTCAAGAGTAAGCAACTAAGTGAAATAAAGCTATAGAACGCTTATTTGCCTTCTATCTATGTATTCTGACACTCCAACAATGTGTTCTGCTTCAATGTGGGTCATTTTACAAAGGTGCTTATTCCTGGAGTGAACATGCAGTTCTACTCAAGAGTAAGCAACTAAGCGAAATAAAGCCATAGAACGCTTACTTGCCTCCTATCTATGCATTCTGACACTCCAACAATGTGTTCTGCTTCAATTTGGCTCATTTTACAAAGGTGCTTATTGCTGGAGTGAATATGCAGTTCTACTCCAGATTAAGCAACTCCGCGAAAAAAAGCCATGGAACGCTTATTTGCCTTCTATCTATGCATTCTGACACTCCAACAATGTGTTCTCCTTCAATTTGGTTCATTTTACAAAGGTGCTTATTGCTGGAGTGAATATGCAGTTCTACTCAAGAGTAAGCAACTCAGCGAAATAAAGCCATAGAACGCTTACTTGCCTCCTATCTATGCATTCTGACACTCCAACAATGTGTTCTGCTTCAATTTGGTTCATTTTACAAAGGTGCTTATTGCTGGTGAGCAGATGCATTTCTACTCAAGAGTAAGCAACTCAGCGAAATAAAGCCATAGAACGCTTATTTGCCTTCTATCTATGCATTCTGACACTCCAACAATGTGTTCTGCTTCAATTTGGCTCGTTTTACAAAGGTGATTATTTCTGGAGTGAATATGCAATTCTACTCACGAGTAAGCAACTCAGCGAAATAAAGCCATAGAACGCTTATTTGCCTTCTATCTATGCATTCTGACACTCCAACAATGTGTTCTCCTTCAATTTGGTTCATTTTACAAAGGTGCTTATTGCTGGAGTGAATATGCAGTTCTACTCCAGATTAAGCAACTCAGCGAAATAAAGCCATAGAACGCTTATTTGCCTTCTATCTATGCATTCTGACACTCCAACAATGTGTTCTGCTTCAATTTGGCTCATTTTACAAAGGTGATTATTTCTGGAGAGAACATGCAGTTCTACTCAAGAGTAAGCAACTAAGCGAAATAAAGCCATAGAACGCTTATTTGCCTTCTATCTATGCATTCTGACACTCCAACAATGTGTTCTGCTTCAATTTGGTTCATTTTACAAATTTGGTTATTGCTGGAGTGAATATGCAGTTCTACTCAAGAGTAAGCAACTAAGCGAAATAAAGCCATAGAACGCTTATTTGCCTTCTATCTATGCATTCTGACACTCCAATAATGTGTTCTGCTTCAATTTAGCCCATTTTACAAAGATGCTTATTTCTGGAGTGAACATGCAGTTCTACTCAAGAGTAAGGAACAAAGCGAAATAAAGCCATGGAAGGCTTATTTGCCTTCTATCTATGCATTCTGACAATCCAACATTGTGTTCTGCTTCAATTTGACTCATTTTACAAAGGTGCTTATTCCTGGAGTGAATATGCAGTTCTACTCAAGAGTAAGCAACTAAGCGAAATAAAGCCATGGAACGCTGATTTGCCTTCTATCTATGCATTCTGACACTCCAACAATGTGTTCTGCTTCAATTTGGCTCATTTTACAAAGGTGCTTATTGCTGGAGTGAATATGCAGTTCTACTCCAGATTAAGCAACTCCGCGAAATAAAGCCATGGAACTCTTATTTGCCTTCTATCTATGCATTCTGACACTCCAACAATGTGTTCTCCTTCAATTTGGTTCATTTTACAAAGGTGCTTATTGCTGGAGTGAATATGCAGTTCTACTCAAGAGTAAGCAACTAAGTGAAATAAAGCTATAGAACGCTTATTTGCCTTCTATCTATGTATTCTGACACTCCAACAATGTGTTCTGCTTCAATGTGGGTCATTTTACAAAGGTGCTTATTCCTGGAGTGAACATGCAGTTCTACTCAAGAGTAAGCAACTAAGCGAAATAAAGCCATAGAACGCTTACTTGCCTCCTATCTATGCATTCTGACACTCCAACAATGTGTTCTGCTTCAATTTGGCTCATTTTACAAAGGTGCTTATTGCTGGAGTGAATATGCAGTTCTACTCCAGATTAAGCAACTCCGCGAAAAAAAGCCATGGAACGCTTATTTGCCTTCTATCTATGCATTCTGACACTCCAACAATGTGTTCTCCTTCAATTTGGTTCATTTTACAAAGGTGCTTATTGCTGGAGTGAATATGCAGTTCTACTCAAGAGTAAGCAACTCAGCGAAATAAAGCCATAGAACGCTTACTTGCCTCCTATCTATGCATTCTGACACTCCAACAATGTGTTCTGCTTCAATTTGGTTCATTTTACAAAGGTGCTTATTGCTGGTGAGCAGATGCATTTCTACTCAAGAGTAAGCAACTCAGCGAAATAAAGCCATAGAACGCTTATTTGCCTTCTATCTATGCATTCTGACACTCCAACAATGTGTTCTGCTTCAATTTGGCTCGTTTTACAAAGGTGATTATTTCTGGAGTGAATATGCAATTCTACTCACGAGTAAGCAACTCAGCGAAATAAAGCCATAGAACGCTTATTTGCCTCCTATCTATGCATTCTGACACTCCAACAATGTGTTCTGCTTCAATTTGGCTCATTTTATAAAGGTGCTTATTGCTGGAGTGAATATGCAGTTCTACTCAAGAGTAAGCAACTCAGCGAAATAAAGCCATAGAACGCTTATTTGCCTCCTATCTATGCATTCTGACACTCCAACAATGTTTTCTGCTTCAATTTGACTCATTTTACAAAGGTGCTTATTCCTGGAGTGAACATGCAGTTCTCCTCAAGAGTAAGCAACTAAGCGAAATAAAGCCATAGAACGCTTATTTGCCTTCTATCTATGCATTCTGACACTCCAACAATGTGTTCTGCTTCAATTTGACTCATTTTACAAAGGTGCTTATTGCTGGAGAGCAGATGCATTTCTACGCAAGAGTAAGCAACTCAGCGAAATAAAGCCATAGAACGCTTATTTGCCTTCTATCTATGCATTCTGACACTCCAACAATGTGTTCTGCTTCAATTTGGCTCGTTTTACAAAGGTGCTTATTCCTGGAGTGAATATGCAGTTCTACTCAAGAGTAAGCAACTAAGAGAAATAAAGCCATGGAACGCTTATATGCCTTCTATCTATGCATACTGACACTCCAATAATGTGTTCTGCTTCAATTTGGCTCATTTTACAAAGATGCTTATTTCTGGAGTGAAGATGTAGTTCTACTCAAGAGTAAGCATCTAAGCGAAATATAGCCATGGAACGCTTATTTGCCTTCTATCTATGCATACTGACACTCCAATAATGTGTTCTGCTTCAATTTGACTCATTTTACAAAGGTGCTTATTCCTGGAGTGAATATGCAGTTCTACTCAAGAGTAAGCAACTAAGTGAAATAAAGCTATAGAACGCTTATTTGCCTTCTATTTATGCATTCTGACACTCCAAAAATGTGTTCTGCTTCAATTTGGCTCATTTTACAAAGATGCTTATTGCTGGAGTGAATATGCAGTTCTACTCCAGATTAAGCAACTCAGCGAAATAAAGCCATAGAACGCTTATTTGCCTTCTATCTATGCATTCTGACACTCCAACAATGTGTTCTGCTTCAATTTGGTTCATTTTTCAAAGGTGCTTATTCCTGGAGTGAACATGCAGTTCTACTCAAGAGTAAGCAACTAAGTGAAATAAAGCTATAGAACGCTTATTTGCCTTCTATCTATGCATTCTGACACTCCAACAATGTGTTCTGCTTCAATTTGGCTCATTTTACAAAGGTGCTTATTGCTGGAGTGAATATGCAGTTCTACTCCAGATTAAGCAACTCCGCGAAAAAAAGCCATGGAACGCTTATTTGCCTTCTATCTATGCATTCTGACACTCCAACAATGTGTTCTCCTTCAATTTGGTTCATTTTACAAAGGTGCTTATTGCTGGAGTGAATATGCAGTTCTACTCAAGAGTAAGCAACTAAGTGAAATAAAGCTATAGAACGCTTATTTGCCTTCTATCTATGTATTCTGACACTCCAACAATGTGTTCTGCTTCAATGTGGGTCATTTTACAAAGGTGCTTATTCCTGGAGTGAACATGCAGTTCTACTCAAGAGTAAGCAACTAAGCGAAATAAAGCCATAGAACGCTTATTTGCCTTCTATCTATGCATTCTGACACTCCAACAATGTGTTCTGCTTCAATTTGGTTCATTTTACAAATTTGGTTATTGCTGGAGTGAATATGCAGTTCTACTCAAGAGTAAGCAACTAAGCGAAATAAAGCCATAGAACGCTTATTTGCCTTCTATCTATGCATTCTGACACTCCAATAATGTGTTCTGCTTCAATTTAGCCCATTTTACAAAGATGCTTATTTCTGGAGTGAACATGCAGTTCTACTCAAGAGTAAGGAACAAAGCGAAATAAAGCCATGGAAGGCTTATTTGCCTTCTATCTATGCATTCTGACAATCCAACATTGTGTTCTGCTTCAATTTGACTCATTTTACAAAGGTGCTTATTCCTGGAGTGAATATGCAGTTCTACTCAAGAGTAAGCAACTAAGCGAAATAAAGCCATGGAACGCTGATTTGCCTTCTATCTATGCATTCTGACACTCCAACAATGTGTTCTGCTTCAATTTGGCTCATTTTACAAAGGTGCTTATTGCTGGAGTGAATATGCAGTTCTACTCCAGATTAAGCAACTCCGCGAAATAAAGCCATGGAACTCTTATTTGCCTTCTATCTATGCATTCTGACACTCCAACAATGTGTTCTCCTTCAATTTGGTTCATTTTACAAAGGTGCTTATTGCTGGAGTGAATATGCAGTTCTACTCAAGAGTAAGCAACTAAGTGAAATAAAGCTATAGAACGCTTATTTGCCTTCTATCTATGTATTCTGACACTCCAACAATGTGTTCTGCTTCAATGTGGGTCATTTTACAAAGGTGCTTATTCCTGGAGTGAACATGCAGTTCTACTCAAGAGTAAGCAACTAAGCGAAATAAAGCCATAGAACGCTTACTTGCCTCCTATCTATGCATTCTGACACTCCAACAATGTGTTCTGCTTCAATTTGGCTCATTTTACAAAGGTGCTTATTGCTGGAGTGAATATGCAGTTCTACTCCAGATTAAGCAACTCCGCGAAAAAAAGCCATGGAACGCTTATTTGCCTTCTATCTATGCATTCTGACACTCCAACAATGTGTTCTCCTTCAATTTGGTTCATTTTACAAAGGTGCTTATTGCTGGAGTGAATATGCAGTTCTACTCAAGAGTAAGCAACTCAGCGAAATAAAGCCATAGAACGCTTACTTGCCTCCTATCTATGCATTCTGACACTCCAACAATGTGTTCTGCTTCAATTTGGTTCATTTTACAAAGGTGCTTATTGCTGGTGAGCAGATGCATTTCTACTCAAGAGTAAGCAACTCAGCGAAATAAAGCCATAGAACGCTTATTTGCCTTCTATCTATGCATTCTGACACTCCAACAATGTGTTCTGCTTCAATTTGGCTCGTTTTACAAAGGTGATTATTTCTGGAGTGAATATGCAATTCTACTCACGAGTAAGCAACTCAGCGAAATAAAGCCATAGAACGCTTATTTGCCTCCTATCTATGCATTCTGACACTCCAACAATGTGTTCTGCTTCAATTTGGCTCATTTTATAAAGGTGCTTATTGCTGGAGTGAATATGCAGTTCTACTCAAGAGTAAGCAACTCAGCGAAATAAAGCCATAGAACGCTTATTTGCCTCCTATCTATGCATTCTGACACTCCAACAATGTTTTCTGCTTCAATTTGACTCATTTTACAAAGGTGCTTATTCCTGGAGTGAACATGCAGTTCTCCTCAAGAGTAAGCAACTAAGCGAAATAAAGCCATAGAACGCTTATTTGCCTTCTATCTATGCATTCTGACACTCCAACAATGTGTTCTGCTTCAATTTGACTCATTTTACAAAGGTGCTTATTGCTGGAGAGCAGATGCATTTCTACGCAAGAGTAAGCAACTCAGCGAAATAAAGCCATAGAACGCTTATTTGCCTTCTATCTATGCATTCTGACACTCCAACAATGTGTTCTGCTTCAATTTGGCTCGTTTTACAAAGGTGCTTATTCCTGGAGTGAATATGCAGTTCTACTCAAGAGTAAGCAACTAAGAGAAATAAAGCCATGGAACGCTTATATGCCTTCTATCTATGCATACTGACACTCCAATAATGTGTTCTGCTTCAATTTGGCTCATTTTACAAAGATGCTTATTTCTGGAGTGAAGATGTAGTTCTACTCAAGAGTAAGCATCTAAGCGAAATATAGCCATGGAACGCTTATTTGCCTTCTATCTATGCATACTGACACTCCAATAATGTGTTCTGCTTCAATTTGACTCATTTTACAAAGGTGCTTATTCCTGGAGTGAATATGCAGTTCTACTCAAGAGTAAGCAACTAAGTGAAATAAAGCTATAGAACGCTTATTTGCCTTCTATTTATGCATTCTGACACTCCAAAAATGTGTTCTGCTTCAATTTGGCTCATTTTACAAAGATGCTTATTGCTGGAGTGAATATGCAGTTCTACTCCAGATTAAGCAACTCAGCGAAATAAAGCCATAGAACGCTTATTTGCCTTCTATCTATGCATTCTGACACTCCAACAATGTGTTCTGCTTCAATTTGGTTCATTTTTCAAAGGTGCTTATTCCTGGAGTGAACATGCAGTTCTACTCAAGAGTAAGCAACTAAGTGAAATAAAGCTATAGAACGCTTATTTGCCTTCTATCTATGCATTCTGACACTCCAACAATGTGTTCTGCTTCAATTTGGCTCATTTTACAAAGGTGCTTATTGCTGGAGTGAATATGCAGTTCTACTCCAGATTAAGCAACTCCGCGAAAAAAAGCCATGGAACGCTTATTTGCCTTCTATCTATGCATTCTGACACTCCAACAATGTGTTCTCCTTCAATTTGGTTCATTTTACAAAGGTGCTTATTGCTGGAGTGAATATGCAGTTCTACTCAAGAGTAAGCAACTAAGTGAAATAAAGCTATAGAACGCTTATTTGCCTTCTATCTATGTATTCTGACACTCCAACAATGTGTTCTGCTTCAATGTGGGTCATTTTACAAAGGTGCTTATTCCTGGAGTGAACATGCAGTTCTACTCAAGAGTAAGCAACTAAGCGAAATAAAGCCATAGAACGCTTACTTGCCTCCTATCTATGCATTCTGACACTCCAACAATGTGTTCTGCTTCAATTTGGCTCATTTTACAAAGGTGCTTATTGCTGGAGTGAATATGCAGTTCTACTCCAGATTAAGCAACTCCGCGAAAAAAAGCCATGGAACGCTTATTTGCCTTCTATCTATGCATTCTGACACTCCAACAATGTGTTCTCCTTCAATTTGGTTCATTTTACAAAGGTGCTTATTGCTGGAGTGAATATGCAGTTCTACTCAAGAGTAAGCAACTCAGCGAAATAAAGCCATAGAACGCTTACTTGCCTCCTATCTATGCATTCTGACACTCCAACAATGTGTTCTGCTTCAATTTGGTTCATTTTACAAAGGTGCTTATTTCTGGTGAGCAGATGCATTTCTACTCAAGAGTAAGCAACTCAGCGAAATAAAGCCATAGAACGCTTATTTGCCTTCTATCTATGCATTCTGACACTCCAACAATGTGTTCTGCTTCAATTTGGCTCGTTTTACAAAGGTGATTATTTCTGGAGTGAATATGCAATTCTACTCACGAGTAAGCAACTCAGCGAAATAAAGCCATAGAACGCTTATTTGCCTCCTATCTATGCATTCTGACACTCCAACAATGTGTTCTGCTTCAATTTGGCTCATTTTATAAAGGTGCTTATTGCTGGAGTGAATATGCAGTTCTACTCAAGAGTAAGCAACTCAGCGAAATAAAGCCATAGAACGCTTATTTGCCTCCTATCTATGCATTCTGACACTCCAACAATGTTTTCTGCTTCAATTTGACTCATTTTACAAAGGTGCTTATTCCTGGAGTGAACATGCAGTTCTCCTCAAGAGTAAGCAACTAAGCGAAATAAAGCCATAGAACGCTTATTTGCCTTCTATCTATGCATTCTGACACTCCAACAATGTGTTCTGCTTCAATTTGACTCATTTTACAAAGGTGCTTATTGCTGGAGAGCAGATGCATTTCTACGCAAGAGTAAGCAACTCAGCGAAATAAAGCCATAGAACGCTTATTTGCCTTCTATCTATGCATTCTGACACTCCAACAATGTGTTCTGCTTCAATTTGGCTCGTTTTACAAAGGTGCTTATTCCTGGAGTGAATATGCAGTTCTACTCAAGAGTAAGCAACTAAGAGAAATAAAGCCATGGAACGCTTATATGCCTTCTATCTATGCATACTGACACTCCAATAATGTGTTCTGCTTCAATTTGGCTCATTTTACAAAGATGCTTATTTCTGGAGTGAAGATGTAGTTCTACTCAAGAGTAAGCATCTAAGCGAAATATAGCCATGGAACGCTTATTTGCCTTCTATCTATGCATTCTGACACTCCAACAATGTGTTCTGCTTCAATTTGACTCATTTTACAAAGGTGCTTATTCCTGGAGTGAATATGCAGTTCTACTCAAGAGTAAGCAACTAAGTGAAATAAAGCTATAGAACGCTTATTTGCCTTCTATTTATGCATTCTGACACTCCAAAAATGTGTTCTGCTTCAATTTGGCTCATTTTACAAAGATGCTTATTGCTGGAGTGAATATGCAGTTCTACTCCAGATTAAGCAACTCAGCGAAATAAAGCCATAGAACGCTTATTTGCCTTCTATCTATGCATTCTGACACTCCAACAATGTGTTCTGCTTCAATTTGGTTCATTTTTCAAAGGTGCTTATTCCTGGAGTGAACATGCAGTTCTACTCAAGAGTAAGCAACTAAGTGAAATAAAGCTATAGAACGCTTATTTGCCTTCTATCTATGCATTCTGACACTCCAACAATGTGTTCTGCTTCAATTTGGTTCATTTTACAAAGGTGCTTTTTGCTGGAGTGAATATGCAGTTCTACTCAAGAGTAAGCAACTAAGCGAAATAAAGCCATAGAACGCTTACTTGCCTTCTATCTATGCATTCTGACACTCCAACAATGTGTTCTGCTTCAATTTGACTCATTTTACAAAGGTGCTTATTTCTGGAGTGAATATGCAGTTCTACTCAAGAGTAAGCATCTAAGCAAAATAAAGCCATGGAACGCTTATTTGCCTGCTATCTATGCATTCTGACAATCCAACAATGTGTTCTGCTTCAATTTGACTCATTTTACAAAGGTGCTTATTCCTGGAGTGAATATGCAGTTCTACTCAAGAGTAAGCAACTAAGCGAAATAAAGCCATAGAACGCTTATTTGCCTTCTATGTATTCTGACACTCCAACAATGTGTTCTGCTTCAATGTGGGTCATTTTACAAAGGTGCTTATTCCTGGAGTGAACATGCAGTTCTACTCAAGAGTAAGGAACTAAGCGAAATAAAGCCATGGAACGCTTATTTGCTTTCTATCTATGCATTCTGACACTCCAACAATGTGTTCTGCTTCAATTTGACTCATTTTACAAAGGTGCTTATTCCTGGAGTGAACATGCAGTTCTACTCAAGAGTAAGCAACTAAGCGAAATAAAGCCATGGAACGCTTATTTGCCTTCTATCTATGCATTCTGACACTCCAACAATGTGTTCTGCTTCAATTTGACTCATTTTACAAAGGTGCTTATTCCTGGAGTGAACATGCAGTTCTCCTCAAGAGTAAGCAACTAAGCGAAATAAAGCCATGGAACGCTTATTTGCCTTCTATCTATGCATTCTGGCACTCCAACAATGTGTTCTGCTTCAATTTGGCTCATTTTACAAAGGTGCTTATTCCTGGAGTGAATATGCAGTTCTACTCAAGAGTAAGCAACTAAGCGAAATAAAGCCATGGAACGCTTATTTGCCTTCTATCTATGCATTCTGACACTCCCACAATGTGTTCTGCTTCAATTTGACTCATTTTACAAAGGTGCTTATTGCTGGAGTGAATATGCAATTCTACTGAAGAGTAAGCAACTAAGCGAAATAAAGCCATGGAACGCTTATTTGCCTTCTATCTATGCATTTTGACACTCCAACAATGTGTTCTGCTTCAATTTGACTCATTTTACAAAGATGCTTATTTCTGGAGTGAACATGCAGTTCTCCTCAAGAGTAAGCAACTAAGCGAAATAAAGCCATAGAACGCTTATTTGCCTTCTATCTATGCATTCTGACACTCCAACAATGTGTTCTGCTTCAATTTGGCTCATTTTACAAAGATGCTTATTTCTGGAGTGAACATGCAGTTCTACTCAAGAGTAAGCATCTAAGCGAAATAAAGCCATGGAACGCATATTTGCCTTCTATCTATGCATTCTGACAATCCAACAATGTGTTCTGCTTCAATTTGACTCATTTTACAAAGGTGCTTATTCCTGGAGTGAATATGCAGTTCTACTCAAGAGTAAGCAACTAAGCGAAATAAAGCCATAGAACGCTTATTTGCCTTCTATGTATTCTGACACTCCAACAATGTGTTCTGCTTCAATGTGGGTCATTTTAAAGGTGCTTATTCCTGGAGTGAACATGCAGTTCTACTCAAGAGTAAGCAGCTAAGCGAAATAAAGCCATGGAACGCCTATCTGCCTTCTATCTATGCATTCTGACACTCCAACAATGTGTTCTGCTTCAATTTGACTCATTTTACAAAGGTGCATATTCCTGGAGTGAACATGCAGTTCTCCACAAGAGTAAGCAACTAAGCGAAATAAAGCCATGGAACGCTTATTTGCCTTCTATCTATGCATTCTGACACTCCAACAATGTGTTCTGCTTCAATTTGGCTCATTTTACAAAGATGCTTATTCCTGGAGTGAATATGCAGTTCTACTCAAGAGTAAGCAACTAAGCGAAATAAAGCCATGGAACGCTTATTTGCTTTCTATCTATGCATTCTGACACTCCAACAATGTGTTCTGCTTCAATTTGACTCATTTTACAAAGGTGCTTATTCCTGGAGTGAACATGCAGTTCTATTCAAGAGTAAGCAACTAAGCGAAATAAAGCCATGGAATTCTTATTTGCCTTCTATCTATGCATTCTGACACTCCAACAATGTGTTCTGCTTCAATTTGACTCATTTTACAAAGGTGCTTATTCCTGGAGTGAACATGCAGTTCTCCACAAAAGTAAGCAACTAAGCGAAATAAAGCCATGGAACGCTTATTTGCCTTCTATCTATGCATTCTGACACTCCAACAATGTGTTCTGCTTCAATTTGGCTCATTTTACAAAGATGCTTATTCCTGGAGTGAATATGCAGTTCTACTCAAGAGTAAGCAACTAAGCGAAATAAAGCCATGGAACGCTTATTTGCCTTCTATCTATGCATTCTGACACTCCAACAATGTGTTCTGCTTCAATTTGACTCATTTTACAAAGGTGCTTATTCCTGGAGTGAATATGCAGTTCTACTCAAGAGTAAGCAACTAAGCGAAATAAAGCCATGGAGCGCTTATTTGCCTTCTCTCTATGTATTCTGACACTCCAACAATGTGTTCTGCTTCAATGTGGGTCATTTTACAAAGGTTCTTATTCCTGGAGTGAACATGCAGTTCTACTCAAGAGTAAGGAACTAAGCGAAATAAAGCCATGGAACTCTTATTTGCCTTCTATCTATGCATTCTGGCACTCCAACAATGTGTTCTGCTTCAATTTGGATCATTTTACAAAGGTGCTTATTCCTGGAGTGAATATGCAGTTCTACTCAAGAGTAAGCAACTAAGCGAAATAAAGCCATGGAACGCTTATTTGCCTTCTATCTATGCATACTGAGACTCCAATAATGTGTTCTGCTTTTATTTGGCTCATTTTACAAAGATGCTTATTTCTGGAGTGAACATGCAGTTCTACTCAAGAGTAAGCATCTAAGCGAAATAAAGCCATGGAACGCTTATTTGCCTTCTATCTATGCATTCTGACACTCCAACAATGTGTTCTGCTTCAATTTGACTCATTTTACAAAGGTGCTTATTCCTGGAGTGAACATGCAGTTCTACTCAAGAGTAAGCAACTAAGCGAAATAAAGCCATGGAACGCTTATTTGCCTTCTATCTATGCATTCTGACACTCCAACAATGTGTTCTGCTTCAATTTGACTCATTTTACAAAGGTGCTTATTCCTGGAGTGAACATGCAGTTCTACTCAAGAGTAAGCAACTAAGCGAAATAAAGCCATGGAACGCTTATTTGCCTCCTATCTATGCATTCTGACACTCCAACAATGTTTTCTGCTTCAATTTGACTCATTTTTCAAAGGTGCTTATTCCTGGAGTGAATATTCAGTTTTACTCAAGAGTAAGCAACTAAGAGAACTAAAGCCATGGAACGCTTATTTGCCTTCTATCTATGCATACTGACACTCCAATAATGTGTTCTGCTTCAATTTGGCTCATTTTACAAAGATGCTTATTCCTGGAGTGAATATGCAGCTACTCAAGAGTAAGCAACTAAGCGAAATAAAGCCATGGAACGCTTATTTGCCTTCTATCTATGTATTCTGACACTCCAACAATGTGTTCTGCTTCAATTTGACTCATTTTACAAAGGTGCTTATTCCTGGAGTGAATATGCAGTTCTACTCAAGAGTAAGCAACTCAGCGAAATAAAACCATAGAACGCTTATTTGCCTCCTATCTATGCATTCTGACACTCCAACAATGTTTTCTGCTTCAATTTGACTCATTTTACAAAGGTGTTTATTCCTGGAGTGAATATGCAGTTCTACTCAAGAGTAAGCAACTAAGCGAAATAAAGCCATGGAACGCTTATTTGCCTTCTATCTATGCATTCTGACACTCCAACAATGTTTTCTGCTTCAATTTGACTCATTTTTCAAAGGTGCTTATTCCTGGAGTGAATATTCAGTTTTACTCAAGAGTAAGCAACTAAGAGAACTAAAGCCATGGAACGCTTATTTGCCTTCTATCTATGCATACTGACACTCCAATAATGTGTTCTGCTTCAATTTGGCTCATTTTACAAAGATGCTTATTCCTGGAGTGAATATGCAGCTACTCAAGAGTAAGCAACTAAGCGAAATAAAGCCATGGAACGCTTATTTGCCTTCTATCTATGCATTCTGACACTCCAACAATGTGTTCTGCTTCAATTTGACTCATTTTACAAAGGTGCTTATTCCTGGAGTGAATATGCAGTTCTACTCAAGAGTAAGCAACTCAGCGAAATAAAGCCATAGAACGCTTATTTGCCTCCTATCTATGCATTCTGACACTCCAACAATGTTTTCTGCTTCAATTTGACTCATTTTACAAAGGTGTTTATTCCTGGAGTGAATATGCAGTTCTACTCAAGAGTAAGCAACTAAGCGAAATAAAGCCATGGAACGCTTATTTGCCTTCTATCTATGCATTCTGACACTCCAACAATGTGTTCTGCTTCAATTTGACTCATTTTACAAAGGTGCTTATTCCTGGAGTGAACATGCAGTTCTACTCAAGAGTAAGCAACTAAGCGAAATAAAGCCATAGAACGCTTATTTGCCTCCTATCTATGCATTCTGACACTCCAACAATGTTTTCTGCTTCAATTTGACTCATTTTACAAAGGTGCTTATTCCTGGAGTGAACATGCAGTTCTACTCAAGAGTAAGCAACTAAGCGAAATAAAGCCATGGAACGCTTATTTGCCTTCTATCTATGCATACTGACACTCCAATAATGTGTTCTGCTTCAATTTGGCTCATTTTACAAAGATGCTTATTCCTGGAGTGAATATGCAGCTACTCAAGAGTAAGCAACTAAGCGAAATAAAGCCATGGAACGCTTATTTGCCTTCTATCTATGCATTCTGACACTCCAACAATGTGTTCTGCTTCAATTTGGTTCATTTTACAAAGGTGCGTATTGCTGGAGTGAATATGCAGTTCTACTCCAGATTAAGCAACTCCGCGAAATAAAGCCATAGAACGCTTATTTGCCTTCTATCTATGCATTCTGACACTCCAACAATGTGTTCTGCTTCAATTTGACTCATTTTACAAAGGTGCTTATTCCTGGAGTGAATATGCAGTTTTACTCAAGAGTAAGCAACTAAGCGAAATAAAGTCATAGAACGCTTACTTGCCTACTATCTATGCATTCTGACACTTCAACAATGTGTTCTGCTTCAATTTGGTTCATTTTACAAAGGTGCTTATTGCTGGTGAGCAGATGCATTTCTACGCAAGAGTAAGCAACTCAGCGAAATAAAGAACATAGAACGCTTATTTGCCTTCTATCTATGCATTCTGACACTCCAACAATGTGTTCTGCTTCCATTTGGCTCATTTTACAAACGTGATCATTTCTGGAGAGCAGATGCAGTTCTACTCAAGAGTAAGAAACTCAGCGAAATAAAGCCATAGAACGCTTATTTGCCTCCTATCTATGCAATCTGACACTCCAACAATGTGTTCTGCTTCAATTTGACTCATTTTACAAAGGTGCTTATTCCTGGAGTGAATATGCAGTTTTACTCAAGAGTAAGCAACTAAGAGAACTAAAGCCATGGAACGCTTATTTGCCTTCTATCTATGCATACTGACACTCCAACAATGTGTTCTGCTTCAATTTGGTTCATTTTACAAAGGTGCTTATTGCTGGTGAGCAGATGCATTTCTACGCAAGAGTAAGCAACTCAGCGAAATAAAGAACATAGAACGCTTATTTGCCTTCTATCTATGCATTCTGACACTCCAACAATGTGTTCTGCTTCCATTTGGCTCATTTTACAAACGTGATCATTTCTGAAGAGCAGATGCAGTTCTACTCAAGAGTAAGCAACTCAGCGAAATAAAGCCATAGAACGCTTATTTGCCTCCTATCTATGCAATCTGACACTCCAACAATGTGTTCTGCTTCAATTTGGCTCATTTTACAAAGGTGCTTATTGCTGGAGAGCAGATGCATTTCTACGCAAGAGTAAGCAACTCAGCGAAATAAAGCCATAGAACGCTTATTTGCCTTCTATCTATGCATTCTGACACTCCAACAATGTGTTCTGCTTCAATTTGGCTCATTTTACAAAGGTGATTATTTCTGGAGTGAACATGCAATTCTACTCAAGAGTAAGGAACAAAGCGAAATAAAGCCATAGAAGGCTGATTTGCCTTCTATCTATGCATTCTGACACTCCAACAATGTGTTCTGCTTCAATTTGGCTCATTTTACAAAGGTGCTTATTGCTGGAGTGAATATGCAGTTCTACTCAAGAGTAAGCAACTAAGCGAAATAAAGCCATGGAACGCTTATTTGCCTTCTATCTATGCATACTGACACTCCAATAATGTGTTCTGCTTCAATTTGGCTCATTTTACAAAGGTGATTATTTCTGGAGTGAACATGCAATTCTACTCAAGAGTAAGGAACAAAGCGAAATAAAGCCATAGAAGGCTGATTTGCCTTCTATCTATGCATTCTGACACTCCAACAATGTGTTCTGCTTCAATTTGGCTCATTTTACAAAGGTGCTTATTCCTGGAGTGAATATGCAGTTCTACTCAAGAGTAAGCAACTAAGTGAAATAAAGCTATAGAACGCTTATTTGCCTTCTATCTATGTATTCTGACACTCCAACAATGTGTTCTGCTTCAATGTGGGTCATTTTACAAAGGTGCTTATTCCTGGAGTGAACATGCAGTTCTACTCAAGAGTAAGCAACTAAGCGAAATAAAGCCATAGAACGCTTACTTGCCTCCTATCTATGCATTCTGACACTCCAACAATGTGTTCTGCTTCAATTTGGCTCATTTTACAAAGGTGCTTATTGCTGGAGTGAATATGCAGTTCTACTCCAGATTAAGCAACTCCGCGAAAAAAAGCCATGGAACGCTTATTTGCCTTCTATCTATGCATTCTGACAATCCAACAATGTGTTCTCCTTCAATTTGGTTCATTTTACAAAGGTGCTTATTGCTGGAGTGAATATGCAGTTCTACTCAAGAGTAAGCAACTCAGCGAAATAAAGCCATAGAACGCTTACTTGCCTCCTATCTATGCATTCTGACACTCCAACAATGTGTTCTGCTTCAATTTGGTTCACTTTACTAAGGTGCTTATTGCTGGTGAGCAGATGCATTTCTACTCAAGAGTAAGCAACTCAGCGAAATAAAGCCATAGAACGCTTATTTGCCTTCTATCTATGCATTCTGACACTCCAACAATGTGTTCTGCTTCAATTTGGCTCGTTTTACAAAGGTGATTATTTCTGGAGTGAACATGCAATTCTACTCACGAGTAAGCAACTCAGCGAAATAAAGCCATAGAACGCTTATTTGCCTCCTATCTATGCATTCTGACACTCCAACAATGTGTTCTGCTTCAATTTGGTTCATTTTACAAAGGTGCTTATTGCTCGTGAGCAGATGCATTTCTACTCAAGAGTAAGCAACTCAGCGAAATAAAGCCATAGAACGCTGATTTGCCTTCTATCTATGCATTCTGACACTCCAACAATGTGTTCTGCTTCAATTTGGCTCGTTTTACAAAGGTGATTATTTCTGGAGTGAACATGCAATTCTACTCACGAGTAAGCAACTCAGCGAAATAAAGCCATAGAACGCTTATTTGCCTCCTATCTATGCATTCTGACACTCCAACAATGTGTTCTGCTTCAATTTGGCTCATTTTATAAAGGTGCTTATTGCTGGAGTGAATATGCAGTTCTACTCAAGAGTAAGCAACTCAGCGAAATAAAGCCATAGAACGCTTATTTGCCTCCTATCTATGCATTCTGACACTCCAACAATGTTTTCTGCTTCAATTTGACTCATTTTACAAATGTGCTTATTCCTGGAGTGAACATGCAGTTCTCCTCAAGAGTAAGCAACTAAGCGAAATAAAGCCATAGAACGCTTATTTGCCTTCTATCTATGCATTCTGACACTCCAGCAATGTGTTCTGCTTCAATTTGACTCATTTTACAAAGGTGCTTATTCCTGGAGTGAATATGCAGTTCTACTCCAGATTAAGCAACTCAGCGAAATAAAGCCATAGAACGCTTATTTGCCTTCTATCTATGCATTCTGACACTCCAACAATGTGTTCTGCTTTAATTTGACTCATTTTACAAAGGTGCTTATTCCCGGAGTGAACATGCAGTTCTCCTCAAGAGTAAGCAACTAAGCGAAATAAAGCCATAGAACGCTTATTTGCCTTCTATCTATGCATTCTGACACTCCAATAATGTATTCTGCTTCAATTTAGCTCATTTTACAAAGATGCTTATTTCTGGAGTGAACATGCAGTTCTACTCAAGAGTAAGCATCTAAGCAAAATAAAGCCATGGAACGCTTATTTGCCTTCTATCTATGCATTCTGAAAATCCAACAATGTGTTCTGCATCAATTTGACTCATTTTACAAAGGTGCTTATTCCTGGAGTGAATATGCAGTTCTACTCAAGAGTAAGCAACTAAGCGAAATAAAGCCATAGAACGCTTATTTGCCTTCTATGTATTCTGACACTCCAACAATGTGTTCTGCTTCAATGTGGGTCATTTTACAAAGGTGCTTATTCCTGGAGTGAACATGCAGTTCTACTCAAGAGTAAGGAACTAAGCGAAATAAAGCCATGGAACGCTTATTTGCCTTCTATCTATGCATTCTGACACTCCAACAATGTGTTCTGCTTCAATTTGACTCATTTTACAAAGGTGCTTATTCCTGGAGTGAACATGCAGTTCTACTCAAGAGTAAGCAGCTAAGCGAAATAAAGCCATGGAACGCTTATTTGCCTTCTATCTATGCATTCTGACACTCCAACAATGTGTTCTGCTTCAATTTGGCTCATTTTACAAAGATGCTTATTCCTGGAGTGAATATGCAGTTCTACTCAAGAGTAAGCAACTAAGCGAAATAAAGCCATGGAACGCTTATTTGCCTTCTATCTATGCATTCTGACACTCCAACAATGTGTTCTGCTTCAATTTGACTCATTTTACAAAGATGCTTATTCCTGGAGTGAATATGCAGTTCTACTCAAGAGTAAGCAACTAAGCGAAATAAAGCCATGGAACGCTTATTTGCCTTCTATCTATGCATTCTGAAACTCCAACAATGTGTTCTGCTTCAATTTGACTCATTTTACAAAGATGCTTATTCCTGGAGTGAACATGCAGTTCTCCACAAGAGTAAGCAACTAAGCGAAATAAAGCCTTGGAACGCTTATTTGCCTTCTATCTATGCATTCTGACACTCCAACAATGTGTTCTGCTTCAATTTGACTCATTTTACAAAGATGCTTATTCCTGGAGTGAACATGCAGTTCTACTCAAGAGTAAGCAACTAAGCGAAATAAAGCCATGGAACGCTTATTTGCTTTCTATCTATGCATTCTGACACTCCAACAATGTGTTCTGCTTCAATTTGACTCATTTTACAAAGGTGCTTATTCCTGGAGTGAACATGCAGTTCTACTCAAGAGTAAGCAACTAAGCGAAATAAAGCCATGGAACGCTTATTTGCCTTCTATCTATGCATTCTGACACTCCAACAATGTGTTCTGCTTCAATTTGACTCATTTTACAAAGGTGCTTATTCCTGGAGTGAACATGCAGTTCTCCACAAAAGTAAGCAACTAAGCGAAATAAAGCCATGGAACGCTTATTTGCCTTCTATCTATGCATTCTGACACTCCAACAATGTGTTCTGCTTCAATTTGGCTCATTTTACAAAGATGCTTATTCCTGGAGTGAATATGCAGTTCTACTCAAGAGTAAGCAACTAAGCGAAATAAAGCCATGGAGCGCTTATTTGCCTTCTATCTATGTATTCTGACACTCCAACAATGTGTTCTGCTTCAATGTGGGTCATTTTACAAAGGTGCTTATTCCTGGAGTGAACATGCAGTTCTACTCAAGAGTAAGGAACTAAGCGAAATAAAGCCATGGAACTCTTATTTGCCTTCTATCTATGCATTCTGGCACTCCAACAATGTGTTCTGCTTCAATTTGGATCATTTTACAAAGGTGCTTATTCCTGGAGTGAACATGCAGTTCTCCTCAAGAGTAAGCAACTAAGCGAAATAAAGCCATGGAACGCTTATTTGCCTTCTATCTATGCATTCTGACACTCCAACAATGTGTTCTGCTTCAATTTGGCTCATTTTACAAAGATGCTTATTTCTGGAGTGAACATGCAGTTCTACTCAAGAGTAAGCAACTAAGCGAAATAAAGCCATAGAACGCTTATTTGCCTCCTATCTGTGCATTCTGACACTCCAACAATGTTTTCTGCTTCAATTTGACTCATTTTA
This sequence comes from Zootoca vivipara, assembly GCF_963506605.1. Taxonomy (NCBI): domain Eukaryota; kingdom Metazoa; phylum Chordata; class Lepidosauria; order Squamata; family Lacertidae; genus Zootoca; species Zootoca vivipara. The sequence goes on from NC_083289.1 coordinate 118,370, forward strand.
CAAAGGTGCTTATTCCTGGAGTGAACATGCAGTTCTCCTCAAGAGTAAGCAACTAAGCGAAATAAAGCCATAGAACGCTTATTTGCCTTCTATCTATGCATTCTGACACTCCAACAATGTGTTCTGCTTCAATTCGACTCATTTTACAAAGGTGCTTATTCCTGGAGTGAATATGCAGTTCTACTCAAGAGTAAGCAACTAAGAGAAATAAAGCCATGGAACGCTTATATGCCTTCTATCTATGCATACTGACACTCCAATAATGTGTTCTGCTTCAATTTGGCTCATTTTACAAAGATGCTTATTTCTGGAGTGAAGATGTAGTTCTACTCAAGAGTAAGCATCTAAGCGAAATATAGCCATGGAACGCTTATTTGCCTTCTATCTATGCATTCTGACACTCCAACAATGTGTTCTGCTTCAATTTGACTCATTTTACAAAGGTGCTTATTCCTGGAGTGAACATGCAGTTCTACTCAAGAGTAAGCAACTAAGCGAAATAAAGCCATGGAACGCTTATTTGCCTTCTATCTATGCATTCTGACACTCCAACAATGTGTTCTGCTTCAATTTGGTTCATTTTACAAAGGTGCTTTTTGCTGCAGTGAATATGCAGTTCTACTCAAGAGTAAGCAACTAAGCGAAATAAAGCCATAGAACGCTTACTTGCCTTCTATCTATGCATTCTGACACTCCAACAATGTGTTCTGCTTCAATTTGACTCATTTTACAAAGGTGCTTATTCCTGGAGTGAACATGCAGTTCTACTCAAGAGTAAGCAACTAAGCGAAATAAAGCCATGGAACGCTTATTTGCTTTCTATCTATGCATTCTGACACTCCAACAATGTGTTCTGCTTCAATTTGACTCATTTTACAAAGGTGCTTATTCCTGGAGTGAACATGCAGTTCTACTCAAGAGTAAGCAACTAAGCGAAATAAAGCCATGGAACGCTTATTTGCCTTCTATCTATGCATTCTGACACTCCAACAATGTGTTCTGCTTCAATTTGACTCATTTTACAAAGGTGCTTATTCCTGGAGTGAACATGCAGTTCTCCTCAAGAGTAAGCAACTAAGCGAAATAAAGCCATGGAACGCTTATTTGCCTTCTATCTATGCATTCTGACACTCCAACAATGTGTTCTGCTTCAATTTGACTCATTTTACAAAGGTGCTTATTGCTGGAGTCAATATGCAATTCTACTGAAGAGTAAGCAACTAAGCGAAATAAAGCCATAGAACGCTTATTTGCCTTCTATCTATGCATTCTGACACTCCAGCAATGTGTTCTGCTTCAATTTGACTCATTTTACAAAGGTGCTTATTCCTGGAGTGAATATGCAGTTCTACTCAAGAGTAAGCAACTCAGCGAAATAAAGCCATAGAACGCTTATTTGCCTTCTATCTATGCATTCTGACACTCCAACAATGTGTTCTGCTTCAATTTGGTTCATTTTTCAAAGGTGCTTATTCCTGGAGTGAACATGCAGTTCTACTCAAGAGTAAGCAACTAAGCGAAATAAAGCCATGGAACGCTTATTTGCCTTCTATCTATGCATTCTGACACTCCAACAATGTGTTCTGCTTCAATTTGGTTCATTTTACAAAGGTGCTTTTTGCTGGAGTGAATATGCAGTTCTACTCAAGAGTAAGCAACTAAGCGAAATAAAGCCATAGAACGCTTACTTGCCTTCTATCTATGCATTCTGACACTCCAACAATGTGTTCTGCTTCAATTTGACTCATTTTACAAAGGTGCTTATTCCTGGAGTGAATATGCAGTTCTACTCAAGAGTAAGCAACTAAGCGAAATAAAGCCATGGAACGCTTACTTGCCTTCTATCTATGCATTCTGACACTCCAACAATGTGTTCTGCTTTAATTTGACTCATTTTACAAAGGTGCTTATTCCCGGAGTGAACATGCAGTTCTCCTCAAGAGTAAGCAACTAAGCGAAATAAAGCCATGGAACGCTTATTTGCCTTCTATCTATGCATTCTGACACTCCAATAATGTATTCTGCTTCAATTTAGCTCATTTTACAAAGATGCTTATTTCTGGAGTGAACATGCAGTTCTACTCAAGAGTAAGCATCTAAGCAAAATAAAGCCATGGAACGCTTATTTGCCTTCTATCTATGCATTCTGAAAATCCAACAATGTGTTCTGCATCAATTTGACTCATTTTACAAAGGTGCTTATTCCTGGAGTGAATATGCAGTTCTACTCAAGAGTAAGCAACTAAGCGAAATAAAGCCATAGAACGCTTATTTGCCTTCTATGTATTCTGACACTCCAACAATGTGTTCTGCTTCAATGTGGGTCATTTTACAAAGGTGCTTATTCCTGGAGTGAACATGCAGTTCTACTCAAGAGTAAGGAACTAAGCGAAATAAAGCCATGGAACGCTTATTTGCTTTCTATCTATGCATTCTGACACTCCAACAATGTGTTCTGCTTCAATTTGACTCATTTTACAAAGGTGCTTATTCCTGGAGTGAACATGCAGTTCTACTCAAGAGTAAGCAACTAAGCGAAATAAAGCCATGGAACGCTTATTTGCCTTCTATCTATGCATTCTGACACTCCAACAATGTGTTCTGCTTCAATTTGACTCATTTTACAAAGGTGCTTATTCCTGGAGTGAACATGCAGTTCTCCTCAAGAGTAAGCAACTAAGCGAAATAAAGCCATGGAACGCTTATTTGCCTTCTATCTATGCATTCTGACACTCCAACAATGTGTTCTGCTTCAATTTGACTCATTTTACAAAGGTGCTTATTGCTGGAGTGAATATGCAATTCTACTGAAGAGTAAGCAACTAAGCGAAATAAAGCCATGGAACGCTTATTTGCCTTCTATCTATGCATTCTGACAATCCAACAATGTGTTCTGCTTCAATTTGACTCATTTTACAAAGGTGCTTATTCCTGGAGTGAACATGCAGTTCTCCACAAAAGTAAGCAACTAAGCGAAATAAAGCCATGGAACGCTTATTTGCCTTCTATCTATGCATTCTGACTCTCCAACAATGTGTTCTGCTTCAATTTGGCTCATTTTACAAAGATGCTTATTCCTGGAGTGAATATGCAGTTCTACTCAAGAGTAAGCAACTAAGCGAAATAAAGCCATGGAGCGCTTATTTGCCTTCTATCTATGTATTCTGACACTCCAACAATGTGTTCTGCTTCAATGTGGGTCATTTTACAAAGGTGCTTATTCCTGGAGTGAACATGCAGTTCTACTCAAGAGTAAGGAACTAAGCGAAATAAAGCCATGGAACGCTTATTTGCCTTCTATCTATGCATTCTGACACTCCAACAATGTGTTCTGCTTCAATTTGGTTCATTTTACAAAGGTGCTTATTCCTGGAGTGAATATGCAGTTCTACTCAAGAGTAAGCAACTCAGCGAAATAAAGCCATAGAACGCTTATTTGCCTCCTATCTATGCATTCTGACACTCCAACAATGTTTTCTGCTTCAATTTGACTCATTTTACAAAGGTGTTTATTCCTGGAGTGAATATGCAGTTCTACTCAAGAGTAAGCAACTAAGCGAAATAAAGCCATGGAACGCTTACTTGCCTTCTATCTATGCATTCTGACACTCCAACAATGTGTTCTGCTTCAATTTGACTCATTTTACAAAGGTGCTTATTCCTGGAGTGAATATGCAGTTCTACTCAAGAGTAAGCAACTAAGCGAAATAAAGCCATGGAACGCTTACTTGCCTTCTATCTATGCATTCTGACACTCCAACAATGTGTTCTGCTTTAATTTGACTCATTTTACAAAGGTGCTTATTCCCGGAGTGAACATGCAGTTCTCCTCAAGAGTAAGCAACTAAGCGAAATGAAGCCATGGAACGCTTATTTGCCTTCTATCTATGCATTCTGACACTCCAATAATGTATTCTGCTTCAATTTAGCTCATTTTACAAAGATGCTTATTTCTGGAGTGAACATGCAGTTCTACTCAAGAGTAAGCATCTAAGCAAAATAAAGCCATGGAACGCTTATTTGCCTTCTATCTATGCATTCTGAAAATCCAACAATGTGTTCTGCATCAATTTGACTCATTTTACAAAGGTGCTTATTCCTGGAGTGAATATGCAGTTCTACTCAAGAGTAAGCAACTAAGCGAAATAAAGCCATAGAACGCTTATTTGCCTTCTATGTATTCTGACACTCCAACAATGTGTTCTGCTTCAATGTGGGTCATTTTACAAAGGTGCTTATTCCTGGAGTGAACATGCAGTTCTACTCAAGAGTAAGGAACTAAGCGAAATAAAGCCATGGAACGCTTATTTGCTTTCTATCTATGCATTCTGACACTCCAACAATGTGTTCTGCTTCAATTTGACTCATTTTACAAAGGTGCTTATTCCTGGAGTGAACATGCAGTTCTACTCAAGAGTAAGCAACTAAGCGAAATAAAGCCATGGAACGCTTATTTGCCTTCTATCTATGCATTCTGACACTCCAACAATGTGTTCTGCTTCAATTTGACTCATTTTACAAAGGTGCTTATTCCTGGAGTGAACATGCAGTTCTCCTCAAGAGTAAGCAACTAAGCGAAATAAAGCCATGGAACGCTTATTTGCCTTCTATCTATGCATTCTGACACTCCAACAATGTGTTCTGCTTCAATTTGACTCATTTTACAAAGGTGCTTATTGCTGGAGTGAATATGCAATTCTACTGAAGAGTAAGCAACTAAGCGAAATAAAGCCATGGAACGCTTATTTGCCTTCTATCTATGCATTCTGACAATCCAACAATGTGTTCTGCTTCAATTTGACTCATTTTACAAAGGTGCTTATTCCTGGAGTGAACATGCAGTTCTCCACAAAAGTAAGCAACTAAGCGAAATAAAGCCATGGAACGCTTATTTGCCTTCTATCTATGCATTCTGACACTCCAACAATGTGTTCTGCTTCAATTTGGCTCATTTTACAAAGATGCTTATTCCTGGAGTGAATATGCAGTTCTACTCAAGAGTAAGCAACTAAGCGAAATAAAGCCATGGAGCGCTTATTTGCCTTCTATCTATGTATTCTGACACTCCAACAATGTGTTCTGCTTCAATGTGGGTCATTTTACAAAGGTGCTTATTCCTGGAGTGAACATGCAGTTCTACTCAAGAGTAAGGAACTAAGCGAAATAAAGCCATGGAACTCTTATTTGCCTTCTATCTATGCATTCTGGCACTCCAACAATGTGTTCTGCTTCAATTTGGATCATTTTACAAAGGTGCTTATTCCTGGAGTGAACATGCAGTTCTCCTCAAGAGTAAGCAACTAAGCGAAATAAAGCCATGGAACGCTTATTTGCCTTCTATCTATGCATTCTGACACTCCAACAATGTGTTCTGCTTCAATTTGGCTCATTTTACAAAGATGCTTATTTCTGGAGTGAACATGCAGTTCTACTCAAGAGTAAGCAACTAAGCGAAATAAAGCCATAGAACGCTTATTTGCCTCCTATCTATGCATTCTGACACTCCAACAATGTTTTCTGCTTCAATTTGACTCATTTTACAAAGGTGCTTATTCCTGGAGTGAACATGCAGTTCTCCTCAAGAGTAAGCAACTAAGCGAAATAAAGCCATAGAACGCTTATTTGCCTTCTATCTATGCATTCTGACACTCCAACAATGTGTTCTGCTTCAATTTGACTCATTTTACAAAGGTGCTTATTCCTGGAGTGAATATGCAGTTCTACTCAAGAGTAAGCAACTAAGAGAAATAAAGCCATGGAACGCTTATATGCCTTCTATCTATGCATACTGACACTCCAATAATGTGTTCTGCTTCAATTTGGCTCATTTTACAAAGATGCTTATTTCTGGAGTGAAGATGTAGTTCTACTCAAGAGTAAGCAACTAAGCGAAATAAAGCCATGGAACGCTTATTTGCCTTCTATCTATGCATTCTGACACTCCAACAATGTGTTCTGCTTCAATTTGGTTCATTTTACAAAGGTGCTTTTTGCTGCAGTGAATATGCAGTTCTACTCAAGAGTAAGCAACTAAGCGAAATAAAGCCATAGAACGCTTACTTGCCTTCTATCTATGCATTCTGACACTCCAACAATGTGTTCTGCTTCAATTTGACTCATTTTACAAAGGTGCTTATTCCTGGAGTGAATATGCAGTTCTACTCAAGAGTAAGCAACTAAGCGAAATAAAGCCATGGAACGCTTACTTGCCTTCTATCTATGCATTCTGACACTCCAACAATGTGTTCTGCTTTAATTTGACTCATTTTACAAAGGTGCTTATTCCCGGAGTGAACATGCAGTTCTCCTCAAGAGTAAGCAACTAAGCGAAATAAAGCCATGGAACGCTTATTTGCCTTCTATCTATGCATTCTGACACTCCAATAATGTATTCTGCTTCAATTTAGCTCATTTTACAAAGATGCTTATTTCTGGAGTGAACATGCAGTTCTACTCAAGAGTAAGCATCTAAGCAAAATAAAGCCATGGAACGCTTATTTGCCTTCTATCTATGCATTCTGAAAATCCAACAATGTGTTCTGCATCAATTTGACTCATTTTACAAAGGTGCTTATTCCTGGAGTGAATATGCAGTTCTACTCAAGAGTAAGCAACTAAGCGAAATAAAGCCATAGAACGCTTATTTGCCTTCTATGTATCTTGACACTCCAACAATGTGTTCTGCTTCAATGTGGGTCATTTTACAAAGGTGCTTATTCCTGGAGTGAACATGCAGTTCTACTCAAGAGTAAGGAACTAAGCGAAATAAAGCCATGGAACGCTTATTTGCTTTCTATCTATGCATTCTGACACTCCAACAATGTGTTCTGCTTCAATTTGACTCATTTTACAAAGGTGCTTATTCCTGGAGTGAACATGCAGTTCTCCTCAAGAGTAAGCAACTAAGCGAAATAAAGCCATGGAACGCTTATTTGCCTTCTATCTATGCATTCTGACACTCCAACAATGTGTTCTGCTTCAATTTGACTCATTTTACAAAGGTGCTTATTCCTGGAGTGAACATGCAGTTCTCCTCAAGAGTAAGCAACTAAGCGAAATAAAGCCATGGAACGCTTATTTGCCTTCTATCTATGCATTCTGACACTCCAACAATGTGTTCTGCTTCAATTTGACTCATTTTACAAAGGTGCTTATTGCTGGAGTGAATATGCAATTCTACTGAAGAGTAAGCAACTAAGCGAAATAAAGCCATGGAACGCTTATTTGCCTTCTATCTATGCATTCTGACACTCCAACAATGTGTTCTGCTTCAATTTGACTCATTTTACAAAGGTGCTTATTCCTGGAGTGAACATGCAGTTCTCCACAAGAGTAAGCAACTAAGCGAAATAAAGCCTTGGAACGCTTATTTGCCTTCTATCTATGCATTCTGACACTCCAACAATGTGTTCTGCTTCAATTTGACTCATTTTACAAAGATGCTTATTCCTGGAGTGAACATGCAGTTCTACTCAAGAGTAAGCAACTAAGCGAAATAAAGCCATGGAACGCTTATTTGCTTTCTATCTATGCATTCTGACACTCCAACAATGTGTTCTGCTTCAATTTGACTCATTTTACAAAGGTGCTTATTCCTGGAGTGAACATGCAGTTCTACTCAAGAGTAAGCAACTAAGCGAAATAAAGCCATGGAACGCTTATTTGCCTTCTATCTATGCATTCTGACACTCCAACAATGTGTTCTGCTTCAATTTGACTCATTTTACAAAGGTGCTTATTCCTGGAGTGAACATGCAGTTCTCCACAAAAGTAAGCAACTAAGCGAAATAAAGCCATGGAACGCTTATTTGCCTTCTATCTATGCATTCTGACACTCCAACAATGTGTTCTGCTTCAATTTGGCTCATTTTACAAAGATGCTTATTCCTGGAGTGAATATGCAGTTCTACTCAAGAGTAAGCAACTAAGCGAAATAAAGCCATGGAGCGCTTATTTGCCTTCTATCTATGTATTCTGACACTCCAACAATGTGTTCTGCTTCAATGTGGGTCATTTTACAAAGGTGCTTATTCCTGGAGTGAACATGCAGTTCTACTCAAGAGTAAGGAACTAAGCGAAATAAAGCCATGGAACTCTTATTTGCCTTCTATCTATGCATTCTGGCACTCCAACAATGTGTTCTGCTTCAATTTGGATCATTTTACAAAGGTGCTTATTCCTGGAGTGAACATGCAGTTCTCCTCAAGAGTAAGCAACTAAGCGAAATAAAGCCATGGAACGCTTATTTGCCTTCTATCTATGCATTCTGACACTCCAACAATGTGTTCTGCTTCAATTTGGCTCATTTTACAAAGATGCTTATTTCTGGAGTGAACATGCAGTTCTACTCAAGAGTAAGCAACTAAGCGAAATAAAGCCATAGAACGCTTATTTGCCTCCTATCTATGCATTCTGACACTCCAACAATGTTTTCTGCTTCAATTTGACTCATTTTACAAAGGTGCTTATTCCTGGAGTGAACATGCAGTTCTCCTCAAGAGTAAGCAACTAAGCGAAATAAAGCCATAGAACGCTTATTTGCCTTCTATCTATGCATTCTGACACTCCAACAATGTGTTCTGCTTCAATTTGACTCATTTTACAAAGGTGCTTATTCCTGGAGTGAATATGCAGTTCTACTCAAGAGTAAGCAACTAAGAGAAATAAAGCCATGGAACGCTTATTTGCCTTCTATCTATGCATACTGACACTCCAATAATGTGTTCTGCTTCAATTTGGCTCATTTTACAAAGATGCTTATTTCTGGAGTGAAGATGTAGTTCTACTCAAGAGTAAGCATCTAAGCGAAATATAGCCATGGAACGCTTATTTGCCTTCTATCTATGCATTCTGACACTCCAACAATGTGTTCTGCTTCAATTTGACTCATTTTACAAAGGTGCTTATTCCTGGAGTGAACATGCAGTTCTACTCAAGAGTAAGCAGCTAAGCGAAATAAAGCCATGGAACGCTTATTTGCCTTCTATCTATGCATTCTGACACTCCAACAATGTGTTCTGCTTCAATTTGACTCATTTTACAAAGGTGCTTATTCCTGGAGTGAACATGCAGTTCTCCACAAGAGTAAGCAACTAAGCGAAATAAAGCCATGGAACGCTTATTTGCCTTCTATCTATGCATTCTGACACTCCAACAATGTGTTCTGCTTCAATTTGGCTCATTTTACAAAGATGCTTATTCCTGGAGTGAATATGCAGTTCTACTCAAGAGTAAGCAACTAAGCGAAATAAAGCCATGGAACGCTTATTTGCCTTCTATCTATGCATTCTGACACTCCAACAATGTGTTCTGCTTCAATTTGACTCATTTTACAAAGATGCTTATTCCTGGAGTGAACATGCAGTTCTCCACAAGAGTAAGCAACTAAGCGAAATAAAGCCATGGAACGCTTATTTGCCTTCTATCTATGCATTCTGACACTCCAACAATGTGTTCTGCTTCAATTTGGCTCATTTTACAAAGATGCTTATTCCTGGAGTGAATATGCAGTTCTACTCAAGAGTAAGCAACTAAGCGAAATAAAGCCATGGAACGCTTATTTGCCTTCTATCTATGCATTCTGACACTCCAACAATGTGTTCTGCTTCAATTTGGTTCATTTTACAAAGGTGCTTTTTGCTGCAGTGAATATGCAGTTCTACTCAAGAGTAAGCAACTAAGCGAAATAAAGCCATAGAACGCTTACTTGCCTTCTATCTATGCATTCTGACACTCCAACAATGTGTTCTGCTTCAATTTGACTCATTTTACAAAGGTGCTTATTCCTGGAGTGAACATGCAGTTCTACTCAAGAGTAAGCAACTAAGCGAAATAAAGCCATGGAACGCTTATTTGCTTTCTATCTATGCATTCTGACACTCCAACAATGTGTTCTGCTTCAATTTGACTCATTTTACAAAGGTGCTTATTCCTGGAGTGAACATGCAGTTCTACTCAAGAGTAAGCAACTAAGCGAAATAAAGCCATGGAACGCTTATTTGCCTTCTATCTATGCATTCTGACACTCCAACAATGTGTTCTGCTTCAATTTGACTCATTTTACAAAGGTGCTTATTCCTGGAGTGAACATGCAGTTCTCCTCAAGAGTAAGCAACTAAGCGAAATAAAGCCATGGAACGCTTATTTGCCTTCTATCTATGCATTCTGACACTCCAACAATGTGTTCTGCTTCAATTTGACTCATTTTACAAAGGTGCTTATTGCTGGAGTGAATATGCAATTCTACTGAAGAGTAAGCAACTAAGCGAAATAAAGCCATAGAACGCTTATTTGCCTTCTATCTATGCATTCTGACACTCCAGCAATGTGTTCTGCTTCAATTTGACTCATTTTACAAAGGTGCTTATTCCTGGAGTGAATATGCAGTTCTACTCAAGAGTAAGCAACTAAGTGAAATAAAGCTATAGAACGCTTATTTGCCTTCTATCTATGCATTCTGACACTCCAAAAATGTGTTCTGCTTCAATTTGGCTCATTTTACAAAGATGCTTATTGCTGGAGTGAATATGCAGTTCTACTCCAGATTAAGCAACTCAGCGAAATAAAGCCATAGAACGCTTATTTGCCTTCTATCTATGCATTCTGACACTCCAACAATGTGTTCTGCTTCAATTTGGTTCATTTTTCAAAGGTGCTTATTCCTGGAGTGAACATGCAGTTCTACTCAAGAGTAAGCAACTAAGCGAAATAAAGCCATAGAACGCTTACTTGCCTTCTATCTATGCATTCTGACACTCCAACAATGTGTTCTGCTTCAATTTGACTCATTTTACAAAGGTGCTTATTCCTGGAGTGAATATGCAGTTCTACTCAAGAGTAAGCAACTAAGCGAAATAAAGCCATGGAACGCTTACTTGCCTTCTATCTATGCATTCTGACACTCCAACAATGTGTTCTGCTTTAATTTGACTCATTTTACAAAGGTGCTTATTCCCGGAGTGAACATGCAGTTCTCCTCAAGAGTAAGCAACTAAGCGAAATAAAGCCATGGAACGCTTATTTGCCTTCTATCTATGCATTCTGACACTCCAATAATGTATTCTGCTTCAATTTAGCTCATTTTACAAAGATGCTTATTTCTGGAGTGAACATGCAGTTCTACTCAAGAGTAAGCATCTAAGCAAAATAAAGCCATGGAACGCTTATTTGCCTTCTATCTATGCATTCTGAAAATCCAACAATGTGTTCTGCATCAATTTGACTCATTTTACAAAGGTGCTTATTCCTGGAGTGAATATGCAGTTCTACTCAAGAGTAAGCAACTAAGCGAAATAAAGCCATAGAACGCTTATTTGCCTTCTATGTATTCTGACACTCCAACAATGTGTTCTGCTTCAATGTGGGTCATTTTACAAAGGTGCTTATTCCTGGAGTGAACATGCAGTTCTACTCAAGAGTAAGGAACTAAGCGAAATAAAGCCATGGAACGCTTATTTGCTTTCTATCTATGCATTCTGACACTCCAACAATGTGTTCTGCTTCAATTTGACTCATTTTACAAAGGTGCTTATTCCTGGAGTGAACATGCAGTTCTACTCAAGAGTAAGCAACTAAGCGAAATAAAGCCATGGAACGCTTATTTGCCTTCTATCTATGCATTCTGACACTCCAACAATGTGTTCTGCTTCAATTTGACTCATTTTACAAAGGTGCTTATTCCTGGAGTGAACATGCAGTTCTCCTCAAGAGTAAGCAACTAAGCGAAATAAAGCCATGGAACGCTTATTTGCCTTCTATCTATGCATTCTGACACTCCAACAATGTGTTCTGCTTCAATTTGACTCATTTTACAAAGGTGCTTATTGCTGGAGTGAATATGCAATTCTACTGAAGAGTAAGCAACTAAGCGAAATAAAGCCATGGAACGCTTATTTGCCTTCTATCTATGCATTCTGACAATCCAACAATGTGTTCTGCTTCAATTTGACTCATTTTACAAAGGTGCTTATTCCTGGAGTGAACATGCAGTTCTCCACAAAAGTAAGCAACTAAGCGAAATAAAGCCATGGAACGCTTATTTGCCTTCTATCTATGCATTCTGACACTCCAACAATGTGTTCTGCTTCAATTTGGCTCATTTTACAAAGATGCTTATTCCTGGAGTGAATATGCAGTTCTACTCAAGAGTAAGCAACTAAGCGAAATAAAGCCATGGAACGCTTACTTGCCTTCTATCTATGCATTCTGACACTCCAACAATGTGTTCTGCTTCAATGTGGGTCATTTTACAAAGGTGCTTATTCCTGGAGTGAACATGCAGTTCTACTCAAGAGTAAGCAACTAAGCGAAATAAAGCCATGGAACGCTTATTTGCCTTCTATCTATGCATTCTGACACTCCAACAATGTGTTCTGCTTCAATTTGGCTCATTTTACAAAGATGCTTATTTCTGGAGTGAACATGCAGTTCTACTCAAGAGTAAGCAACTAAGCGAAATAAAGCCATAGAACGCTTATTTGCCTCCTATCTATGCATTCTGACACTCCAACAATGTTTTCTGCTTCAATTTGACTCATTTTACAAAGGTGCTTATTCCTGGAGTGAACATGCAGTTCTCCTCAAGAGTAAGCAACTAAGCGAAATAAAGCCATAGAACGCTTATTTGCCTTCTATCTATGCATTCTGACACTCCAACAATGTGTTCTGCTTCAATTTGACTCATTTTACAAAGGTGCTTATTCCTGGAGTGAATATGCAGTTCTACTCAAGAGTAAGCAACTAAGAGAAATAAAGCCATGGAACGCTTATATGCCTTCTATCTATGCATACTGACACTCCAATAATGTGTTCTGCTTCAATTTGGCTCATTTTACAAAGATGCTTATTTCTGGAGTGAAGATGTAGTTCTACTCAAGAGTAAGCATCTAAGCGAAATATAGCCATGGAACGCTTATTTGCCTTCTATCTATGCATTCTGACACTCCAACAATGTGTTCTGCTTCAATTTGACTCATTTTACAAAGGTGCTTATTCCTGGAGTGAACATGCAGTTCTACTCAAGAGTAAGCAACTAAGCGAAATAAAACCATGGAACGCTTATTTGCCTTCTATCAATGCATTCTGACACTCCAACAATGTGTTCTGCTTCAATTTGGTTCATTTTACAAAGGTGCTTTTTGCTGCAGTGAATATGCAGTTCTACTCAAGAGTAAGCAACTAAGCGAAATAAAGCCATAGAACGCTTACTTGCCTTCTATCTATGCATTCTGACACTCCAACAATGTGTTCTGCTTCAATTTGACTCATTTTACAAAGGTGCTTATTCCTGGAGTGAATATGCAGTTCTACTCAAGAGTAAGCAACTAAGCGAAATAAAGCCATGGAACGCTTACTTGCCTTCTATCTATGCATTCTGACACTCCAACAATGTGTTCTGCTTTAATTTGACTCATTTTACAAAGGTGCTTATTCCCGGAGTGAACATGCAGTTCTCCTCAAGAGTAAGCAACTAAGCGAAAATAAGCCATGGAACGCTTATTTGCCTTCTATCTATGCATTCTGACACTCCAATAATGTATTCTGCTTCAATTTAGCTCATTTTACAAAGATGCTTATTTCTGGAGTGAACATGCAGTTCTACTCAAGAGTAAGCATCTAAGCAAAATAAAGCCATGGAACGCTTATTTGCCTTCTATCTATGCATTCTGAAAATCCAACAATGTGTTCTGCATCAATTTGACTCATTTTACAAAGGTGCTTATTCCTGGAGTGAATATGCAGTTCTACTCAAGAGTAAGCAACTAAGCGAAATAAAGCCATAGAATGCTTATTTGCCTTCTATGTATTCTGACACTCCAACAATGTGTTCTGCTTCAATGTGGGTCATTTTACAAAGGTGCTTATTCCTGGAGTGAACATGCAGTTCTACTCAAGAGTAAGGAACTAAGCGAAATAAAGCCATGGAACGCTTATTTGCTTTCTATCTATGCATTCTGACACTCCAACAATGTGTTCTGCTTCAATTTGACTCATTTTACAAAGGTGCTTATTCCTGGAGTGAACATGCAGTTCTCCTCAAGAGTAAGCAACTAAGCGAAATAAAGCCATGGAACGCTTATTTGCCTTCTATCTATGCATTCTGACACTCCAACAATGTGTTCTGCTTCAATTTGACTCATTTTACAAAGGTGCTTATTCCTGGAGTGAACATGCAGTTCTCCTCAAGAGTAAGCAACTAAGCGAAATAAAGCCATGGAACGCTTATTTGCCTTCTATCTATGCATTCTGACACTCCAACAATGTGTTCTGCTTCAATTTGACTCATTTTACAAAGGTGCTTATTGCTGGAGTGAATATGCAATTCTACTGAAGAGTAAGCAACTAAGCGAAATAAAGCCATGGAACGCTTATTTGCCTTCTATCTATGCATTCTGACACTCCAACAATGTGTTCTGCTTCAATTTGACTCATTTTACAAAGGTGCTTATTCCTGGAGTGAACATGCAGTTCTCCACAAGAGTAAGCAACTAAGCGAAATAAAGCCTTGGAACGCTTATTTGCCTTCTATCTATGCATTCTGACACTCCAACAATGTGTTCTGCTTCAATTTGACTCATTTTACAAAGATGCTTATTCCTGGAGTGATCATGCAGTTCTACTCAAGAGTAAGCAACTAAGCGAAATAAAGCCATGGAACGCTTATTTGCTTTCTATCTATGCATTCTGACACTCCAACAATGTGTTCTGCTTCAATTTGACTCATTTTACAAAGGTGCTTATTCCTGGAGTGAACATGCAGTTCTACTCAAGAGTAAGCAACTAAGCGAAATAAAGCCATGGAACGCTTATTTGCCTTCTATCTATGCATTCTGACACTCCAACAATGTGTTCTGCTTCAATTTGACTCATTTTACAAAGGTGCTTATTCCTGGAGTGAACATGCAGTTCTCCACAAAAGTAAGCAACTAAGCGAAATAAAGCCATGGAACGCTTATTTGCCTTCTATCTATGCATTCTGACACTCCAACAATGTGTTCTGCTTCAATTTGGCTCATTTTACAAAGATGCTTATTCCTGGAGTGAATATGCAGTTCTACTCAAGAGTAAGCAACTAAGCGAAATAAAGCCATGGAGCGCTTATTTGCCTTCTATCTATGTATTCTGACACTCCAACAATGTGTTCTGCTTCAATGTGGGTCATTTTACAAAGGTGCTTATTCCTGGAGTGAACATGCAGTTCTACTCAAGAGTAAGGAACTAAGCGAAATAAAGCCATGGAACTCTTATTTGCCTTCTATCTATGCATTCTGGCACTCCAACAATGTGTTCTGCTTCAATTTGGATCATTTTACAAAGGTGCTTATTCCTGGAGTGAACATGCAGTTCTCCTCAAGAGTAAGCAACTAAGCGAAATAAAGCCATGGAACGCTTATTTGCCTTCTATCTATGCATTCTGACACTCCAACAATGTGTTCTGCTTCAATTTGGCTCATTTTACAAAGATGCTTATTTCTGGAGTGAACATGCAGTTCTACTCAAGAGTAAGCAACTAAGCGAAATAAAGCCATAGAACGCTTATTTGCCTCCTATCTATGCATTCTGACACTCCAACAATGTTTTCTGCTTCAATTTGACTCATTTTACAAAGGTGCTTATTCCTGGAGTGAACATGCAGTTCTCCTCAAGAGTAAGCAACTAAGCGAAATAAAGCCATGGAACGCTTATTTGCCTTCTATCTATGCATTCTGACACTCCAACAATGTGTTCTGCTTCAATTTGACTCATTTTACAAAGGTGCTTATTCCTGGAGTGAATATGCAGTTCTACTCAAGAGTAAGCAACTAAGAGAAATAAAGCCATGGAACGCTTATATGCCTTCTATCTATGCATACTGACACTCCAATAATGTGTTCTGCTTCAATTTGGCTCATTTTACATAGATGCTTATTTCTGGAGTGAAGATGTAGTTCTACTCAAGAGTAAGCATCTAAGCGAAATATAGCCATGGAACGCTTATTTGCCTTCTATCTATGCATTCTGACACTCCAACAATGTGTTCTGCTTCAATTTGACTCATTTTACAAAGGTGCTTATTCCTGGAGTGAACATGCAGTTCTACTCAAGAGTAAGCAACTAAGCGAAATAAAGCCATGGAACGCTTATTTGCCTTCTATCTATGCATTCTGACACTCCAACAATGTGTTCTGCTTCAATTTGGTTCATTTTACAAAGGTGCTTTTTGCTGCAGTGAATATGCAGTTCTACTCAAGAGTAAGCAACTAAGCGAAATAAAGCCATAGAACGCTTACTTGCCTTCTATCTATGCATTCTGACACTCCAACAATGTGTTCTGCTTCAATTTGACTCATTTTACAAAGATGCTTATTCCTGGAGTGAACATGCAGTTCTACTCAAGAGTAAGCAACTAAGCGAAATAAAGCCATGGAACGCTTATTTGCTTTCTATCTATGCATTCTGACACTCCAACAATGTGTTCTGCTTCAATTTGACTCATTTTACAAAGATGCTTATTCCTGGAGTGAACATGCAGTTCTACTCAAGAGTAAGCATCTAAGCGAAATATAGCCATGGAACGCTTATTTGCCTTCTATCTATGCATTCTGACACTCCAACAATGTGTTCTGCTTCAATTTGACTCATTTTACAAAGGTGCTTATTCCTGGAGTGAACATGCAGTTCTACTCAAGAGTAAGCAACTAAGCGAAATAAAGCCATGGAACGCTTATTTGCCTTCTATCTATGCATTCTGACACTCCAACAATGTGTTCTGCTTCAATTTGGTTCATTTTACAAAGGTGCTTTTTGCTGCAGTGAATATGCAGTTCTACTCAAGCTAAGCAACTAAGCGAAATAAAGCCATAGAACGCTTACTTGCCTTCTATCTATGCATTCTGACACTCCAACAATGTGTTCTGCTTCAATTTGACTCATTTTACAAAGGTGCTTATTCCTGGAGTGAACATGCAGTTCTACTCAAGAGTAAGCAACTAAGCGAAATAAAGCCATGGAACGCTTATTTGCTTTCTATCTATGCATTCTGACACTCCAACAATGTGTTCTGCTTCAATTTGACTCATTTTACAAAGGTGCTTATTCCTGGAGTGAACATGCAGTTCTCCTCAAGAGTAAGCAACTAAGCGAAATAAAGCCATGGAACGCTTATTTGCCTTCTATCTATGCATTCTGACACTCCAACAATGTGTTCTGCTTCAATTTGACTCATTTTACAAAGGTGCTTATTCCTGGAGTGAACATGCAGTTCTCCTCAAGAGTAAGCAACTAAGCGAAATAAAGCCATGGAACGCTTATTTGCCTTCTATCTATGCATTCTGACACTCCAACAATGTGTTCTGCTTCAATTTGACTCATTTTACAAAGGTGCTTATTCCTGGAGTGAACATGCAGTTCTACTCAAGAGTAAGCAACTAAGCGAAATAAAGCCATGGAACGCTTATTTGCTTTCTATCTATGCATTCTGACACTCCAACAATGTGTTCTGCTTCAATTTGACTCATTTTACAAAGGTGCTTATTCCTGGAGTGAACATGCAGTTCTCCTCAAGAGTAAGCAACTAAGCGAAATAAAGCCATGGAACGCTTATTTGCCTTCTATCTATGCATTCTGACACTCCAACAATGTGTTCTGCTTCAATTTGACTCATTTTACAAAGGTGCTTATTCCTGGAGTGAACATGCAGTTCTACTCAAG
This sequence comes from Zootoca vivipara, assembly GCF_963506605.1. Classification (NCBI taxonomy): domain Eukaryota; kingdom Metazoa; phylum Chordata; class Lepidosauria; order Squamata; family Lacertidae; genus Zootoca; species Zootoca vivipara. The sequence continues at coordinate 136,058 of NC_083289.1, forward strand.
AGTAAGCAACTAAGCGAAATAAAGCCATGGAACGCTTATTTGCCTTCTATCTATGCATTCTGACACTCCAACAATGTGTTCTGCTTCAATTTGACTCATTTTACAAAGGTGCTTATTCCTGGAGTGAACATGCAGTTCTACTCAAGAGTAAGCAACTAAGCGAAATAAAGCCATGGAACGCTTATTTGCTTTCTATCTATGCATTCTGACACTCCAACAATGTGTTCTGCTTCAATTTGACTCATTTTACAAAGGTGCTTATTCCTGGAGTGAACATGCAGTTCTCCTCAAGAGTAAGCAACTAAGCGAAATAAAGCCATGGAACGCTTATTTGCCTTCTATCTATGCATTCTGACACTCCAACAATGTGTTCTGCTTCAATTTGACTCATTTTACAAAGGTGCTTATTCCTGGAGTGAACATGCAGTTCTCCTCAAGAGTAAGCAACTAAGCGAAATAAAGCCATGGAACGCTTATTTGCTTTCTATCTATGCATTCTGACACTCCAACAATGTGTTCTGCTTCAATTTGACTCATTTTACAAAGGTGCTTATTCCTGGAGTGAACATGCAGTTCTCCTCAAGAGTAAGCAACTAAGCGAAATAAAGCCATGGAACGCTTATTTGCCTTCTATCTATGCATTCTGACACTCCAACAATGTGTTCTGCTTCAATTTGACTCATTTTACAAAGGTGCTTATTGCTGGAGTGAATATGCAATTCTACTGAAGAGAAAGCAACTAAGCGAAATAAAGCCATGGAACGCTTATTTGCCTTCTATCTATGCATTCTGACACTCCAACAATGTGTTCTGCTTCAATTTGACTCATTTTACAAAGGTGCTTATTCCTGGAGTGAACATGCAGTTCTACTCAAGAGTAAGCAACTAAGCGAAATAAAGCCATGGAACGCTTATTTGCCTTCTATCTATGCATTCTGACATTCCAACAATGTGTTCTGCTTCAATTTGACTCATTTTACAAAGGTGCTTATTCCTGGAGTGAACATGCAGTTCTCCTCAAGAGTAAGCAACTAAGCGAAATAAAGCCATGGAACGCTTATTTGCCTTCTATCTATGCATTCTGACATTCCAACAATGTGTTCTGCTTCAATTTGACTCATTTTACAAAGGTGCTTATTCCTGGAGTGAACATGCAGTTCTCCTCAAGAGTAAGCAACTAAGCGAAATAAAGCCATGGAACGCTTATTTGCCTTCTATCTATGCATTCTGACACTCCAACAATGTGTTCTGCTTCAATTTGACTCATTTTACAAAGGTGCTTATTGCTGGAGTGAATATGCAATTCTACTGAAGAGTAAGCAACTAAGCGAAATAAAGCCATGGAACGCTTATTTGCCTTCTATCTATGCATTCTGACACTCCAACAATGTGTTCTGCTTCAATTTGACTCATTTTACAAAGGTGCTTATTCCTGGAGTGAACATGCAGTTCTCCTCAAGAGTAAGCAACTAAGCGAAATAAAGCCATGGAACGCTTATTTGCCTTCTATCTATGCATTCTGACAATCCAACAATGTGTTCTGCTTCAATTTGACTCATTTTACAAAGGTGCTTATTCCTGGAGTGAATATGCAGTTCTACTCAAGAGTAAGCAACTAAGCGAAATAAAGCCATAGAACGCTTATTTGCCTTCTATGTATTCTGACACTCCAACAATGTGTTCTGCTTCAATGTGGGTCATTTTAAAGGTGCTTATTCCTGGAGTGAACATGCAGTTCTACTCAAGAGTAAGCAGCTAAGCGAAATAAAGCCATGGAACGCTTATTTGCCTTCTATCTATGCATTCTGACACTCCAACAATGTGTTCTGCTTCAATTTGACTCATTTTACAAAGGTGCTTATTCCTGGAGTGAACATGCAGTTCTCCACAAGAGTAAGCAACTAAGCGAAATAAAGCCATAGAACGCTTATTTGCCTTCTATCTATGCATTCTGACACTCCAACAATGTGTTCTGCTTCAATTTGACTCATTTTACAAAGGTGCTTATTCCTGGAGTGAATATGCAGTTCTACTCAAGAGTAAGCAACTAAGAGAAATAAAGCCATGGAACGCTTATATGCCTTCTATCTATGCATACTGACACTCCAATAATGTGTTCTGCTTCAATTTGGCTCATTTTACAAAGATGCTTATTTCTGGAGTGAAGATGTAGTTCTACTCAAGAGTAAGCATCTAAGCGAAATATAGCCATGGAACGCTTATTTGCCTTCTATCTATGCATTCTGACACTCCAACAATGTGTTCTGCTTCAATTTGACTCATTTTACAAAGGTGCTTATTCCTGGAGTGAACATGCAGTTCTACTCAAGAGTAAGCAACTAAGCGAAATAAAGCCATGGAACGCTTATTTGCCTTCTATCTATGCATTCTGACACTCCAACAATGTGTTCTGCTTCAATTTGGTTCATTTTACAAAGGTGCTTTTTGCTGCAGTGAATATGCAGTTCTACTCAAGAGTAAGCAACTAAGCGAAATAAAGCCATAGAACGCTTACTTGCCTTCTATCTATGCATTCTGACACTCCAACAATGTGTTCTGCTTCAATTTGACTCATTTTACAAAGGTGCTTATTCCTGGAGTGAATATGCAGTTCTACTCAAGAGTAAGCAACTAAGCGAAATAAAGCCATGGAACGCTTACTTGCCTTCTATCTATGCATTCTGACACTCCAACAATGTGTTCTGCTTTAATTTGACTCATTTTACAAAGGTGCTTATTCCCGGAGTGAACATGCAGTTCTCCTCAAGAGTAAGCAACTAAGCGAAATAAAGCCATGGAACGCTTATTTGCCTTCTATCTATGCATTCTGACACTCCAATAATGTATTCTGCTTCAATTTAGCTCATTTTACAAAGATGCTTATTTCTGGAGTGAACATGCAGTTCTACTCAAGAGTAAGCATCTAAGCAAAATAAAGCCATGGAACGCTTATTTGCCTTCTATCTATGCATTCTGAAAATCCAACAATGTGTTCTGCATCAATTTGACTCATTTTACAAAGGTGCTTATTCCTGGAGTGAATATGCAGTTCTACTCAAGAGTAAGCAACTAAGCGAAATAAAGCCATAGAACGCTTATTTGCCTTCTATGTATTCTGACACTCCAACAATGTGTTCTGCTTCAATGTGGGTCATTTTACAAAGGTGCTTATTCCTGGAGTGAACATGCAGTTCTACTCAAGAGTAAGGAACTAAGCGAAATAAAGCCATGGAACGCTTATTTGCTTTCTATCTATGCATTCTGACACTCCAACAATGTGTTCTGCTTCAATTTGACTCATTTTACAAAGGTGCTTATTCCTGGAGTGAACATGCAGTTCTCCTCAAGAGTAAGCAACTAAGCGAAATAAAGCCATGGAACGCTTATTTGCCTTCTATCTATGCATTCTGACACTCCAACAATGTGTTCTGCTTCAATTTGACTCATTTTACAAAGGTGCTTATTCCTGGAGTGAACATGCAGTTCTCCTCAAGAGTAAGCAACTAAGCGAAATAAAGCCATGGAACGCTTATTTGCCTTCTATCTATGCATTCTGACACTCCAACAATGTGTTCTGCTTCAATTTGACTCATTTTACAAAGGTGCTTATTGCTGGAGTGAATATGCAATTCTACTGAAGAGTAAGCAACTAAGCGAAATAAAGCCATGGAACGCTTATTTGCCTTCTATCTATGCATTCTGACACTCCAACAATGTGTTCTGCTTCAATTTGACTCATTTTACAAAGGTGCTTATTCCTGGAGTGAACATGCAGTTCTCCACAAGAGTAAGCAACTAAGCGAAATAAAGCCTTGGAACGCTTATTTGCCTTCTATCTATGCATTCTGACACTCCAACAATGTGTTCTGCTTCAATTTGACTCATTTTACAAAGATGCTTATTCCTGGAGTGAACATGCAGTTCTACTCAAGAGTAAGCAACTAAGCGAAATAAAGCCATGGAACGCTTATTTGCTTTCTATCTATGCATTCTGACACTCCAACAATGTGTTCTGCTTCAATTTGACTCATTTTACAAAGGTGCTTATTCCTGGAGTGAACATGCAGTTCTACTCAAGAGTAAGCAACTAAGCGAAATAAAGCCATGGAACGCTTATTTGCCTTCTATCTATGCATTCTGACACTCCAACAATGTGTTCTGCTTCAATTTGACTCATTTTACAAAGGTGCTTATTCCTGGAGTGAACATGCAGTTCTACTCAAGAGTAAGCAACTAAGCGAAATAAATCCATGGAACGCTTATTTGCCTTCTATCTATGCATTCTGACACTCCAACAATGTGTTCTGCTTCAATTTGGCTCATTTTACAAAGATGCTTATTCCTGGAGTGAATATGCAGTTCTACTCAAGACTAAGCAACTAAGCGAAATAAAGCCATGGAGCGCTTATTTGCCTTCTATCTATGTATTCTGACACTCCAACAATGTGTTCTGCTTCAATGTGGGTCATTTTACAAAGGTGCTTATTCCTGGAGTGAACATGCAGTTCTAGTCAAGAGTAAGGAACTAAGCGAAATAAAGCCATGGAACTCTTATTTGCCTTCTATCTATGCATTCTGGCACTCCAACAATGTGTTCTGCTTCAATTTGGATCATTTTAGAAAGGTGCTTATTCCTGGAGTGAACATGCAGTTCTCCTCAAGAGTAAGCAACTAAGCGAAATAAAGCCATGGAATGCTTATTTGCCTTCTATCTATGCATTCTGACACTCCAACAATGTGTTCTGCTTCAATTTGGCTCATTTTACAAAGATGCTTATTTCTGGAGTGAACATGCAGTTCTACTCAAGAGTAAGCAACTAAGCGAAATAAAGCCATAGAACGCTTATTTGCCTCCTATCTATGCATTCTGACACTCCAACAATGTTTTCTGCTTCAATTTGACTCATTTTACAAAGGTGCTTATTCCTGGAGTGAACATGCAGTTCTCCTCAAGAGTAAGCAACTAAGCGAAATAAAGCCATAGAACGCTTATTTGCCTTCTATCTATGCATTCTGACACTCCAACAATGTGTTCTGCTTCAATTTGACTCATTTTACAAAGGTGCTTATTCCTGGAGTGAATATGCAGTTCTACTCAAGAGTAAGCAACTAAGAGAAATAAAGCCATGGAACGCTTATATGCCTTCTATCTATGCATACTGACACTCCAATAATGTGTTCTGCTTCAATTTGGCTCATTTTACAAAGATGCTTATTTCTGGAGTGAAGATGTAGTTCTACTCAAGAGTAAGCATCTAAGCGAAATATAGCCATGGAACGCTTATTTGCCTTCTATCTATGCATTCTGACACTCCAACAATGTGTTCTGCTTCAATTTGACTCATTTTACAAAGGTGCTTATTCCTGGAGTGAACATGCAGTTCTACTCAAGAGTAAGCAACTAAGCGAAATAAAGCCATGGAACGCTTATTTGCCTTCTATCTATGCATTCTGACACTCCAACAATGTGTTCTGCTTCAATTTGGTTCATTTTACAAAGGTGCTTTTTGCTGCAGTGAATATGCAGTTCTACTCAAGAGTAAGCAACTAAGCGAAATAAAGCCATAGAACGCTTACTTGCCTTCTATCTATGCATTCTGACACTCCAACAATGTGTTCTGCTTCAATTTGACTCATTTTACAAAGGTGCTTATTCCTGGAGTGAACATGCAGTTCTACTCAAGAGTAAGCAACTAAGCGAAATAAAGCCATGGAACGCTTATTTGCTTTCTATCTATGCATTCTGACACTCCAACAATGTGTTCTGCTTCAATTTGACTCATTTTACAAAGGTGCTTATTCCTGGAGTGAACATGCAGTTCTACTCAAGAGTAAGCAACTAAGCGAAATAAAGCCATGGAACGCTTATTTGCCTTCTATCTATGCATTCTGACATTCCAACAATGTGTTCTGCTTCAATTTGACTCATTTTACAAAGGTGCTTATTCCTGGAGTGAACATGCAGTTCTCCTCAAGAGTAAGCAACTAAGCGAAATAAAGCCATGGAACGCTTATTTGCCTTCTATCTATGCATTCTGACACTCCAACAATGTGTTCTGCTTCAATTTGACTCATTTTACAAAGGTGCTTATTGCTGGAGTGAATATGCAATTCTACTGAAGAGTAAGCAACTAAACGAAATAAAGCCATGGAACGCTTATTTGCCTTCTATCTATGCATTCTGACACTCCAACAATGTGTTCTGCTTCAATTTGACTCATTTTACAAAGGTGCTTATTCCTGGAGTGAACATGCAGTTCTCCTCAAGAGTAAGCAACTAAGCGAAATAAAGCCATGGAACGCTTATTTGCCTTCTATCTATGCATTCTGACAATCCAACAATATGTTCTGCTTCAATTTGACTCATTTTACAAAGGTGCTTATTCCTGGAGTGAATATGCAGTTCTACTCAAGAGTAAGCAACTAAGCGAAATAAAGCCATAGAACGCTTATTTGCCTTCTATGTATTCTGACACTCCAACAATGTGTTCTGCTTCAATGTGGGTCATTTTAAAGGTGCTTATTCCTGGAGTGAACATGCAGTTCTACTCAAGAGTAAGCAGCTAAGCGAAATAAAGCCATGGAACGCTTATTTGCCTTCTATCTATGCATTCTGACACTCCAACAATGTGTTCTGCTTCAATTTGACTCATTTTACAAAGGTGCTTATTCCTGGAGTGAACATGCAGTTCTCCACAAGAGTAAGCAACTAAGCGAAATAAAGCCATGGAACGCTTATTTGCCTTCTATCTATGCATTCTGACACTCCAACAATGTGTTCTGCTTCAATTTGGCTCATTTTACAAAGATGCTTATTCCTGGAGTGAATATGCAGTTCTACTCAAGAGTAAGCAACTAAGCGAAATAAAGCCATGGAACGCTTATTTGCCTTCTATCTATGCATTCTGACACTCCAACAATGTGTTCTGCTTCAATTTGACTCATTTTACAAAGATGCTTATTCCTGGAGTGAACATGCAGTTCTCCACAAGAGTAAGCAACTAAGCGAAATAAAGCCATGGAACGCTTATTTGCCTTCTATCTATGCATTCTGACACTCCAACAATGTGTTCTGCTTCAATTTGGCTCATTTTACAAAGATGCTTATTCCTGGAGTGAATATGCAGTTCTACTCAAGAGTAAGCAACTAAGCGAAATAAAGCCATGGAACGCTTATTTGCCTTCTATCTATGCATTCTGACACTCCAACAATGTGTTCTGCTTCAATTTGACTCATTTTACAAAGATGCTTATTCCTGGAGTGAACATGCAGTTCTCCACAAGAGTAAGCAACTAAGCGAAATAAAGCCATGGAACGCTTATTTGCCTTCTATCTATGCATTCTGACACTCCAACAATGTGTTCTGCTTCAATTTGACTCATTTTACAAAGATGCTTATTCCTGGAGTGAACATGCAGTTCTCCTCAAGAGTAAGCAACTAAGCGAAATAAAGCCATGGAACGCTTATTTGCCTTCTATCTATGCATTCTGACACTCCAACAATGTGTTCTGCTTCAATTTGGCTCATTTTACAAAGATGCTTATTTCTGGAGTGAACATGCAGTTCTACTCAAGAGTAAGCAACTAAGCGAAATAAAGCCATAGAACGCTTATTTGCCTCCTATCTATGCATTCTGACACTCCAACAATGTTTTCTGCTTCAATTTGACTCATTTTACAAAGGTGCTTATTCCTGGAGTGAACATGCAGTTCTCCTCAAGAGTAAGCAACTAAGCGAAATAAAGCCATAGAACGCTTATTTGCCTTCTATCTATGCATTCTGACACTCCAACAATGTGTTCTGCTTCAATTTGACTCATTTTACAAAGGTGCTTATTCCTGGAGTGAATATGCAGTTCTACTCAAGAGTAAGCAACTAAGAGAAATAAAGCCATGGAACGCTTATATGCCTTCTATCTATGCATACTGACACTCCAATAATGTGTTCTGCTTCAATTTGGCTCATTTTACAAAGATGCTTATTTCTGGAGTGAAGATGTAGTTCTACTCAAGAGTAAGCATCTAAGCGAAATATAGCCATGGAACGCTTATTTGCCTTCTATCTATGCATTCTGACACTCCAACAATGTGTTCTGCTTCAATTTGACTCATTTTACAAAGGTGCTTATTCCTGGAGTGAACATGCAGTTCTACTCAAGAGTAAGCAACTAAGCGAAATAAAGCCATGGAACGCTTATTTGCCTTCTATCTATGCATTCTGACACTCCAACAATGTGTTCTGCTTCAATTTGGTTCATTTTACAAAGGTGCTTTTTGCTGCAGTGAATATGCAGTTCTACTCAAGAGTAAGCAACTAAGCGAAATAAAGCCATAGAACGCTTACTTGCCTTCTATCTATGCATTCTGACACTCCAACAATGTGTTCTGCTTCAATTTGACTCATTTTACAAAGGTGCTTATTCCTGGAGTGAACATGCAGTTCTACTCAAGAGTAAGCAACTAAGCGAAATAAAGCCATGGAACGCTTATTTGCTTTCTATCTATGCATTCTGACACTCCAACAATGTGTTCTGCTTCAATTTGACTCATTTTACAAAGGTGCTTATTCCTGGAGTGAACATGCAGTTCTACTCAAGAGTAAGCAACTAAGCGAAATAAAGCCATGGAACGCTTATTTGCCTTCTATCTATGCATTCTGACATTCCAACAATGTGTTCTGCTTCAATTTGACTCATTTTACAAAGGTGCTTATTCCTGGAGTGAACATGCAGTTCTCCTCAAGAGTAAGCAACTAAGCGAAATAAAGCCATGGAACGCTTATTTGCCTTCTATCTATGCATTCTGACACTCCAACAATGTGTTCTGCTTCAATTTGACTCATTTTACAAAGGTGCTTATTGCTGGAGTGAATATGCAATTCTACTGAAGAGTAAGCAACTAAGCGAAATAAAGCCATGGAACGCTTATTTGCCTTCTATCTATGCATTCTGACACTCCAACAATGTGTTCTGCTTCAATTTGACTCATTTTACAAAGATGCTTATTCCTGGAGTGAACATGCAGTTCTCCTCAAGAGTAAGCAACTAAGCGAAATAAAGCCATGGAACGCTTATTTGCCTTCTATCTATGCATTCTGACACTCCAACAATGTGTTCTGCTTCAATTTGGCTCATTTTACAAAGATGCTTATTTCTGGAGTGAACATGCAGTTCTACTCAAGAGTAAGCAACTAAGCGAAATAAAGCCATAGAACGCTTATTTGCCTCCTATCTATGCATTCTGACACTCCAACAATGTTTTCTGCTTCAATTTGACTCATTTTACAAAGGTGCTTATTCCTGGAGTGAACATGCAGTTCTCCTCAAGAGTAAGCAACTAAGCGAAATAAAGCCATAGAACGCTTATTTGCCTTCTATCTATGCATTCTGACACTCCAACAATGTGTTCTGCTTCAATTTGACTCATTTTACAAAGGTGCTTATTCCTGGAGTGAATATGCAGTTCTACTCAAGAGTAAGCAACTAAGAGAAATAAAGCCATGGAACGCTTATTTGCCTTCTATCTATGCATTCTGACACTCCAACAATGTGTTCTGCTTCAATTTGGTTCATTTTACAAAGGTGCTTTTTGCTGCAGTGAATATGCAGTTCTACTCAAGAGTAAGCAACTAAGCGAAATAAAGCCATAGAACGCTTACTTGCCTTCTATCTATGCATTCTGACACTCCAACAATGTGTTCTGCTTCAATTTGACTCATTTTACAAAGGTGCTTATTCCTGGAGTGAACATGCAGTTCTACTCAAGAGTAAGCAACTAAGCGAAATAAAGCCATGGAACGCTTATTTGCTTTCTATCTATGCATTCTGACACTCCAACAATGTGTTCTGCTTCAATTTGACTCATTTTACAAAGGTGCTTATTCCTGGAGTGAACATGCAGTTCTACTCAAGAGTAAGCAACTAAGCGAAATAAAGCCATGGAACGCTTATTTGCCTTCTATCTATGCATTCTGACATTCCAACAATGTGTTCTGCTTCAATTTGACTCATTTTACAAAGGTGCTTATTCCTGGAGTGAACATGCAGTTCTCCTCAAGAGTAAGCAACTAAGCGAAATAAAGCCATGGAACGCTTATTTGCCTTCTATCTATGCATTCTGACACTCCAACAATGTGTTCTGCTTCAATTTGACTCATTTTACAAAGGTGCTTATTGCTGGAGTGAATATGCAATTCTACTGAAGAGTAAGCAACTAAGCGAAATAAAGCCATGGAACGCTTATTTGCCTTCTATCTATGCATTCTGACACTCCAACAATGTGTTCTGCTTCAATTTGACTCATTTTACAAAGATGCTTATTCCTGGAGTGAACATGCAGTTCTCCTCAAGAGTAAGCAACTAAGCGAAATAAAGCCATGGAACGCTTATTTGCCTTCTATCTATGCATTCTGACACTCCAACAATGTGTTCTGCTTCAATTTGGCTCATTTTACAAAGATGCTTATTTCTGGAGTGAACATGCAGTTCTACTCAAGAGTAAGCAACTAAGCGAAATAAAGCCATAGAACGCTTATTTGCCTCCTATCTATGCATTCTGACACTCCAACAATGTTTTCTGCTTCAATTTGACTCATTTTACAAAGGTGCTTATTCCTGGAGTGAACATGCAGTTCTCCTCAAGAGTAAGCAACTAAGCGAAATAAAGCCATAGAACGCTTATTTGCCTTCTATCTATGCATTCTGACACTCCAACAATGTGTTCTGCTTCAATTTGACTCATTTTACAAAGGTGCTTATTCCTGGAGTGAATATGCAGTTCTACTCAAGAGTAAGCAACTAAGAGAAATAAAGCCATGGAACGCTTATATGCCTTCTATCTATGCATACTGACACTCCAATAATGTGTTCTGCTTCAATTTGGCTCATTTTACAAAGATGCTTATTTCTGGAGTGAAGATGTAGTTCTACTCAAGAGTAAGCATCTAAGCGAAATATAGCCATGGAACGCTTATTTGCCTTCTATCTATGCATTCTGACACTCCAACAATGTGTTCTGCTTCAATTTGACTCATTTTACAAAGGTGCTTATTCCTGGAGTGAACATGCAGTTCTACTCAAGAGTAAGCAACTAAGCGAAATATAGCCATGGAACGCTTATTTGCCTTCTATCTATGCATTCTGACACTCCAACAATGTGTTCTGCTTCAATTTGGTTCATTTTACAAAGGTGCTTTTTGCTGCAGTGAATATGCAGTTCTACTCAAGAGTAAGCAACTAAGCGAAATAAAGCCATAGAACGCTTACTTGCCTTCTATCTATGCATTCTGACACTCCAACAATGTGTTCTGCTTCAATTTGACTCATTTTACAAAGGTGCTTATTCCTGGAGTGAACATGCAGTTCTACTCAAGAGTAAGCAACTAAGCGAAATAAAGCCATGGAACGCTTATTTGCTTTCTATCTATGCATTCTGACACTCCAACAATGTGTTCTGCTTCAATTTGACTCATTTTACAAAGGTGCTTATTCCTGGAGTGAACATGCAGTTCTACTCAAGAGTAAGCAACTAAGCGAAATAAAGCCATGGAACGCTTATTTGCCTTCTATCTATGCATTCTGACATTCCAACAATGTGTTCTGCTTCAATTTGACTCATTTTACAAAGGTGCTTATTCCTGGAGTGAACATGCAGTTCTCCTCAAGAGTAAGCAACTAAGCGAAATAAAGCCATGGAACGCTTATTTGCCTTCTATCTATGCATTCTGACACTCCAACAATGTGTTCTGCTTCAATTTGACTCATTTTACAAAGGTGCTTATTGCTGGAGTGAATATGCAATTCTACTGAAGAGTAAGCAACTAAGCGAAATAAAGCCATGGAACGCTTATTTGCCTTCTATGTATTCTGACACTCCAACAATGTGTTCTGCTTCAATGTGGGTCATTTTAAAGGTGCTTATTCCTGGAGTGAACATGCAGTTCTACTCAAGAGTAAGCAGCTAAGCGAAATAAAGCCATGGAACGCTTATTTGCCTTCTATCTATGCATTCTGACACTCCAACAATGTGTTCTGCTTCAATTTGACTCATTTTACAAAGGTGCTTATTCCTGGAGTGAACATGCAGTTCTCCACAAGAGTAAGCAACTAAGCGAAATAAAGCCATGGAACGCTTATTTGCCTTCTATCTATGCATTCTGACACTCCAACAATGTGTTCTGCTTCAATTTGGCTCATTTTACAAAGATGCTTATTCCTGGAGTGAATATGCAGTTCTACTCAAGAGTAAGCAACTAAGCGAAATAAAGCCATGGAACGCTTATTTGCCTTCTATCTATGCATTCTGACACTCCAACAATGTGTTCTGTTTCAATTTGACTCATTTTACAAAGATGCTTATTCCTGGAGTGAACATGCAGTTCTCCACAAGAGTAAGCAACTAAGCGAAATAAAGCCATGGAACGCTTATTTGCCTTCTATCTATGCATTCTGACACTCCAACAATGTGTTCTGCTTCAATTTGGCTCATTTTACAAAGATGCTTATTCCTGGAGTGAATATGCAGTTCTACTCAAGAGTAAGCAACTAAGCGAAATAAAGCCATGGAACGCTTATTTGCCTTCTATCTATGCATTCTGACACTCCAACAATGTGTTCTGCTTCAATTTGACTCATTTTACAAAGATGCTTATTCCTGGAGTGAACATGCAGTTCTCCACAAGAGTAAGCAACTAAGCGAAATAAAGCCATGGAACGCTTATTTGCCTTCTATCTATGCATTCTGACACTCCAACAATGTGTTCTGCTTCAATTTGACTCATTTTACAAAGATGCTTATTCCTGGAGTGAACATGCAGTTCTCCTCAAGAGTAAGCAACTAAGCGAAATAAAGCCATGGAACGCTTATTTGCCTTCTATCTATGCATTCTGACACTCCAACAATGTGTTCTGCTTCAATTTGGCTCATTTTACAAAGATGCTTATTTCTGGAGTGAACATGCAGTTCTACTCAAGAGTAAGCAACTAAGCGAAATAAAGCCATAGAACGCTTATTTGCCTCCTATCTATGCATTCTGACACTCCAACAATGTTTTCTGCTTCAATTTGACTCATTTTACAAAGGTGCTTATTCCTGGAGTGAACATGCAGTTCTCCTCAAGAGTAAGCAACTAAGCGAAATAAAGCCATAGAACGCTTATTTGCCTTCTATCTATGCATTCTGACACTCCAACAATGTGTTCTGCTTCAATTTGACTCATTTTACAAAGGTGCTTATTCCTGGAGTGAATATGCAGTTCTACTCAAGAGTAAGCAACTAAGAGAAATAAAGCCATGGAACGCTTATATGCCTTCTATCTATGCATACTGACACTCCAATAATGTGTTCTGCTTCAATTTGGCTCATTTTACAAAGATGCTTATTTCTGGAGTGAAGATGTAGTTCTACTCAAGAGTAAGCATCTAAGCGAAATATAGCCATGGAACGCTTATTTGCCTTCTATCTATGCATTCTGACACTCCAACAATGTGTTCTGCTTCAATTTGACTCATTTTACAAAGGTGCTTATTCCTGGAGTGAACATGCAGTTCTACTCAAGAGTAAGCAACTAAGCGAAATAAAGCCATGGAACGCTTATTTGCGTTCTATCTATGCATTCTGACACTCCAACAATGTGTTCTGCTTCAATTTGGTTCATTTTACAAAGGTGCTTTTTGCTGCAGTGAATATGCAGTTCTACTCAAGAGTAAGCAACTAAGCGAAATAAAGCCATAGAACGCTTACTTGCCTTCTATCTATGCATTCTGACACTCCAACAATGTGTTCTTCTTCAATTTGACTCATTTTACAAAGGTGCTTATTCCTGGAGTGAATATGCAGTTCTACTCAAGAGTAAGCAACTAAGCGAAATAAAGCCATGGAACGCTTACTTGCCTTCTATCTATGCATTCTGACACTCCAACAATGTGTTCTGCTTTAATTTGACTCATTTTACAAAGGTGCTTATTCCCGGAGTGAACATGCAGTTCTCCTCAAGAGTAAGCAACTAAGCGAAATAAAGCCATGGAACGCTTATTTGCCTTCTATCTATGCATTCTGACACTCCAATAATGTATTCTGCTTCAATTTAGCTCATTTTACAAAGATGCTTATTTCTGGAGTGAACATGCAGTTCTACTCAAGAGTAAGCATCTAAGCAAAATAAAGCCATGGAACGCTTATTTGCCTTCTATCTATGCATTCTGAAAATCCAACAATGTGTTCTGCATCAATTTGACTCATTTTACAAAGGTGCTTATTCCTGGAGTGAATATGCAGTTCTACTCAAGAGTAAGCAACTAAGCGAAATAAAGCCATAGAACGCTTATTTGCCTTCTATGTATTCTGACACTCCAACAATGTGTTCTGCTTCAATGTGGGTCATTTTACAAAGGTGCTTATTGCTGGAGTGAATATGCAGTTCTACTCAAGAGTAAGCAACTAAGCGAAATAAAGCCATGGAACGCTTATTTGCTTTCTATCTATGCATTCTGACACTCCAACAATGTGTTCTGCTTCAATTTGACTCATTTTACAAAGGTGCTTATTCCTGGAGTGAACATGCAGTTCTACTCAAGAGTAAGCAACTAAGCGAAATAAAGCCATGGAACGCTTATTTGCCTTCTATCTATGCATTCTGACACTCCAACAATGTGTTCTGCTTCAATTTGACTCATTTTACAAAGGTGCTTATTCCTGGAGTGAACATGCAGTTCTCCTCAAGAGTAAGCAACTAAGCGAAATAAAGCCATGGAACGCTTATTTGCCTTCTATCTATGCATTCTGACACTCCAACAATGTGTTCTGCTTCATTTTGACTCATTTTACAAAGGTGCTTATTGCTGGAGTGAATATGCAATTCCACTGAAGAGTAAGCAACTAAGCGAAATAAAGCCATGGAACGCTTATTTGCCTTCTATCTATGCATTCTGACACTCCAACAATGTGTTCTGCTTCAATTTGACTCATTTTACAAAGGTGCTTATTCCTGGAGTGAACATGCAGTTCTCCACAAGAGTAAGCAACTAAGCGAAATAAAGCCTTGGAACGCTTATTTGCCTTCTATCTATGCATTCTGACACTCCAACAATGTGTTCTGCTTCAATTTGACTCATTTTACAAAGATGCTTATTCCTGGAGTGAACATGCAGTTCTACTCAAGAGTAAGCAACTAAGCGAAATAAAGCCATGGAACGCTTATTTGCTTTCTATCTATGCATTCTGACACTCCAACAATGTGTTCTGCTTCAATTTGACTCATTTTACAAAGGTGCTTATTCCTGGAGTGAACATGCAGTTCTACTCAAGAGTAAGCAACTAAGCGAAATAAAGCCATGGAACGCTTATTTGCCTTCTATCTATGCATTCTGACACTCCAACAATGTGTTCTGCTTCAATTTGACTCATTTTACAAAGGTGCTTATTCCTGGAGTGAACATGCAGTTCTCCACAAAAGTAAGCAACTAAGCGAAATAAAGCCATGGAACGCTTATTTGCCTTCTATCTATGCATTCTGACACTCCAACAATGTGTTCTGCTTCAATTTGGCTCATTTTACAAAGATGCTTATTCCTGGAGTGAATATGCAGTTCTACTCAAGAGTAAGCAACTAAGCGAAATAAAGCCATGGAGCGCTTATTTGCCTTCTATCTATGTATTCTGACACTCCAACAATGTGTTCTGCTTCAATGTGGGTCATTTTACAAAGGTGCTTATTCCTGGAGTGAACATGCAGTTCTACTCAAGAGTAAGGAACTAAGCGAAATAAAGCCATGGAACTCTTATTTGCCTTCTATCTATGCATTCTGGCACTCCAACAATGTGTTCTGCTTCAATTTGGATCATTTTACAAAGGTGCTTATTCCTGGAGTGAACATGCAGTTCTCCTCAAGAGTAAGCAACTAAGCGAAATAAAGCCATGGAACGCTTATTTGCCTTCTATCTATGCATTCTGACACTCCAACAATGTGTTCTGCTTCAATTTGGCTCATTTTACAAAGATGCTTATTTCTGGAGTGAACATGCAGTTCTACTCAAGAGTAAGCAACTAAGCGAAATAAAGCCATAGAACGCTTATTTGCCTCCTATCTATGCATTCTGACACTCCAACAATGTTTTCTGCTTCAATTTGACTCATTTTACAAAGGTACTTATTCCTGGAGTGAACATGCAGTTCTCCTCAAGAGTAAGCAACTAAGCGAAATAAAGCCATAGAACGCTTATTTGCCTTCTATCTATGCATTCTGACACTCCAACAATGTGTTCTGCTTCAATTTGACTCATTTTACAAAGGTGCTTATTCCTGGAGTGAATATGCAGTTCTACTCAAGAGTAAGCAACTAAGAGAAATAAAGCCATGGAACGCTTATATGCCTTCTATCTATGCATACTGACACTCCAATAATGTGTTCTGCTTCAATTTGGCTCATTTTACAAAGATGCTTATTTCTGGAGTGAAGATGTAGTTCTACTCAAGAGTAAGCATCTAAGCGAAATATAGCCATGGAACGCTTATTTGCCTTCTATCTATGCATTCTGACACTCCAACAATGTGTTCTGCTTCAATTTGACTCATTTTACAAAGGTGCTTATTCCTGGAGTGAACATGCAGTTCTACTCAAGAGTAAGCAACTAAGCGAAATAAAGCCATGGAACGCTTATTTGCCTTCTATCTATGCATTCTGACACTCCAACAATGTGTTCTGCTTCAATTTGGTTCATTTTACAAAGGTGCTTTTTGCTGCAGTGAATATGCAGTTCTACTCAAGAGTAAGCAACTAAGCGAAATAAAGCCATAGAACGCTTACTTGCCTTCTATCTATGCATTCTGACACTCCAACAATGTGTTCTGCTTCAATTTGACTCATTTTACAAAGGTGCTTATTCCTGGAGTGAACATGCAGTTCTACTCAAGAGTAAGCAACTAAGCGAAATAAAGCCATGGAACGCTTATTTGCTTTCTATCTATGCATTCTGACACTCCAACAATGTGTTCTGCTTCAATTTGACTCATTTTACAAAGGTGCTTATTCCTGGAGTGAACATGCAGTTCTACTCAAGAGTAAGCAACTAAGCGAAATAAAGCCATGGAACGCTTATTTGCCTTCTATCTATGCATTCTGACACTCCAACAATGTGTTCTGCTTCAATTTGACTCATTTTACAAAGGTGCTTATTCCTGGAGTGAACATGCAGTTCTCCTCAAGAGTAAGCAACTAAGCGAAATAAAGCCATGGAACGCTTATTTGCCTTCTATCTATGCATTCTGACACTCCAACAATGTGTTCTGCTTCAATTTGACTCATTTTACAAAGGTGCTTATTGCTGGAGTGAATATGCAATTCTACTGAAGAGTAAGCAACTAAGCGAAATAAAGCCATGGAACGCTTATTTGCCTTCTATCTATGCATTCTGACACTCCAACAATGTGTTCTGCTTCAATTTGACTCATTTTACAAAGGTGCTTATTCCTGGAGTGAACATGCAGTTCTCCTCAAGAGTAAGCAACTAAGCGAAATAAAGCCATGGAACGCTTATTTGCCTTCTATCTATGCATTCTGACAATCCAACAATGTGTTCTGCTTCAATTTGACTCATTTTACAAAGGTGCTTATTCCTGGAGTGAATATGCAGTTCTACTCAAGAGTAAGCAACTAAGCGAAATAAAGCCATAGAACGCTTATTTGCCTTCTATGTATTCTGACACTCCAACAATGTGTTCTGCTTCAATGTGGGTCATTTTAAAGGTGCTTATTCCTGGAGTGAACATGCAGTTCTACTCAAGAGTAAGCAGCTAAGCGAAATAAAGCCATGGAACGCTTATTTGCCTTCTATCTATGCATTCTGACACTCCAACAATGTGTTCTGCTTCAATTTGACTCATTTTACAAAGGTGCTTATTCCTGGAGTGAACATGCAGTTCTCCACAAGAGTAAGCAACTAAGCGAAATAAAGCCATGGAACGCTTATTTGCCTTCTATCTATGCATTCTGACACTCCAACAATGTGTTCTGCTTCAATTTGGCTCATTTTACAAAGATGCTTATTCCTGGAGTGAATATGCAGTTCTACTCAAGAGTAAGCAACTAAGCGAAATAAAGCCATGGAACGCTTATTTGCCTTCTATCTATGCATTCTGACACTCCAACAATGTGTTCTGCTTCAATTTGACTCATTTTACAAAGATGCTTATTCCTGGAGTGAACATGCAGTTCTCCACAAGAGTAAGCAACTAAGCGAAATAAAGCCATGGAACGCTTATTTGCCTTCTATCTATGCATTCTGACACTCCAACAATGTGTTCTGCTTCAATTTGGCTCATTTTACAAAGATGCTTATTCCTGGAGTGAATATGCAGTTCTACTCAAGAGTAAGCAACTAAGCGAAATAAAGCCATGGAACGCTTATTTGCCTTCTATCTATGCATTCTGACACTCCAACAATGTGTTCTGCTTCAATTTGACTCATTTTACAAAGATGCTTATTCCTGGAGTGAACATGCAGTTCTCCACAAGAGTAAGCAACTAAGCGAAATAAAGCCATGGAACGCTTATTTGCCTTCTATCTATGCATTCTGACACTCCAACAATGTGTTCTGCTTCAATTTGACTCATTTTACAAAGATGCTTATTCCTGGAGTGAACATGCAGTTCTACTCAAGAGTAAGCAACTAAGCGAAATAAAGCCATGGAACGCTTATTTGCTTTCTATCTATGCATTCTGACACTCAAACAATGTGTTCTGCTTCAATTTGGCTCATTTTACAAAGATGCTTATTCCTGGAGTGAATATGCAGTTCTACTCAAGAGTAAGCAACTAAGCGAAATAAAGCCATGGAACGCTTATTTGCCTTCTATCTATGCATTCTGACACTCCAACAATGTGTTCTGCTTCAATTTGACTCATTTTACAAAGGTGCTTATTCCTGGAGTGAATATGCAGTTCTACTCAAGAGTAAGCAACTAAGCGAAATAAAGCCATGGAGCGCTTATTTGCCTTCTATCTATGTATTCTGACACTCCAACAATGTGTTCTGCTTCAATGTGGGTCATTTTACAAAGGTGCTTATTCCTGGAGTGAACATGCAGTTCTACTCAAGAGTAAGGAACTAAGCGAAATAAAGCCATGGAACGCTTATTTGCCTTCTATCTATGCATACTGAGACTCCAATAATGTGTTCTGCTTCAATTTGACTCATTTTACAAAGATGCTTATTTCTGGAGTGAACATGCAGTTCTACTCAAGAGTAAGCATCTAAGCGAAATAAAGCCATGGAACGCTTATTTGCCTTCTATCTATGCATTCTGACACTCCAACAATGTGTTCTGCTTCAATTTGACTCATTTTACAAAGGTGCTTATTCCTGGAGTGAACATGCAGTTCTACTCAAGAGTAAGCAACTAAGCGAAATAAAGCCATGGAACGCTTATTTGCCTTCTATCTATGCATTCTGACACTCGAACAATGTGTTCTGCTTCAATTTGACTCATTTTACAAAGGTGCTTATTCCTGGAGTGAATATGCAGTTCTACTCAAGAGTAAGCAACTCAGCGAAATAAAGCCATAGAACGCTTATTTGCCTCCTATCTATGCATTCTGACACTCCAACAATGTTTTCTGCTTCAATTTGACTCATTTTACAAAGGTGTTTATTCCTGGAGTGAATATGCAGTTCTACTCAAGAGTAAGCAACTAAGCGAAATAAAGCCATGGAACGCTTATTTGCCTTCTATCTATGCATTCTGACACTCCAACAATGTTTTCTGCTTCAATTTGACTCATTTTTCAAAGGTGCTTATTCCTGGAGTGAACATGCAGTTCTACTCAAGAGTAAGCAACTAAGCGAAATAAAGCCATAGAACGCTTATTTGCCTCCTATCTATGCATTCTGACACTCCAACAATGTTTTCTGCTTCAATTTGACTCATTTTACAAAGGTGTTTATTCCTGGAGTGAATATGCAGTTCTACTCAAGAGTAAGCAACTAAGCGAAATAAAGCCATAGAACGCTTATTTGCCTTCTATCTATGCATTCTGACACTCCAACAATGTTTTCTGCTTCAATTTGACTCATTTTACAAAGGTGTTTATTCCTGGAGTGAACATGCAGTTCTACTCAAGAGTAAGCAACTAAGCGAAATAAAGCCATGGAACGCTTATTTGCCTTCTATCTATGCATTCTGACACTCGAACAATGTGTTCTGCTTCAATTTGAGTCATTTTACAAAGGTGCTTATTCCTGGAGTGAATATGCAGTTCTACTCAAGAGTAAGCAACTCAGCGAAATAAAGCCATAGAACGCTTATTTGCCTCCTATCTATGCATTCTGACACTCCAACAATGTTTTCTGCTTCAATTTGACTCATTTTACAAAGGTGTTTATTCCTGGAGTGAATATGCAGTTCTACTCAAGAGTAAGCAACTAAGCGAAATAAAGCCATGGAACGCTTATTTGCCTTCTATCTATGCATTCTGACACTCCAACAATGTTTTCTGCTTCAATTTGACTCATTTTACAAAGATGTTTATTCCTGGAGTGAACATGCAGTTCTACTCAAGAGTAAGCAACTAAGCGAAATAAAGCCATAGAACGCTTATTTGCCTCCTATCTATGCATTCTGACACTCCAACAATGTTTTCTGCTTCAATTTGACTCATTTTACAAAGGTGTTTATTCCTGGAGTGAATATGCAGTTCTACTCAAGAGTAAGCAACTAAGCGAAATAAAGCCATAGAACGCTTATTTGCCTTCTATCTATGCATTCTGACACTCCAACAATGTGTTCTGCTTCAATTTGACTCATTTTACAAAGATGCTTATTCCTGGAGTGAATATGCAGTTCTACTCAAGAGTAAGCAACTAAGCGAAATAAAGCCATGGAACGCTTATTTGCCTTCTATCTATGCATTCTGACACTCCAACAATGTGTTCTGCTTCAATTTGACTCATTTTACAAAGGTGCTTATTCCTGGAGTGAATATGCAGTTCTACTCAAGAGTAAGCAACTAAGCGAAATAAAGCCATGGAACGCTTATTTGCCTTCTATCTATGCATTCTGACACTCCAACAATGTGTTCTGCTTCAATTTGACTCATTTTACAAAGATGCTTATTTCTGGAGTGAACATGCAGTTCTACTCAAGAGTAAGCAACTAAGCGAAATAAAGCCATGGAACGCTTATTTGCCTTCTATCTATGCATTCTGACACTCCAACAATGTGTTCTGCTTCAATTTGGTTCATTTTACAAAGGTGCTTATTGCTGGAGTGAATATGCAGTTCTAGTCAAGAGTAAGCAACTAAGCGAAATAAAGCCATGGAACGCTTATTTGCCTTCTATCTATGCATTCTGACACTCCAACAATGTGTTCTGCTTCAATTTGACTCATTTTACAAAGGTGCTTATTCCTGGAGTGAATATGCAGTTCTACTCAAGAGTAAGCAACTAAGCGAAATAAAGCCATGGAACGCTTATTTGCCTTCTATCTATGCATTCTGACACTCCAACAATGTGTTCTGCTTCAATTTGACTCATTTTACAAAGATGCTTATTTCTGGAGTGAACATGCAGTTCTACTCAAGAGTAAGCAACTAAGCGAAATAAAGCCATGGAACGCTTATTTGCCTTCTATCTATGCATTCTGACACTCCAACAATGTGTTCTGCTTCAATTTGGTTCATTTTACAAAGGTGCTTATTGCTGGAGAGAACATGCAGTTCTAGTCAAGAGTAAGCAACTCAGCGAAATAAAGCCATAGAACGCTTATTTGCCTTCTATCTATGCATTCTGACACTCCAACAATGTGTTCTGCTTCAATTTGACTCATTTTACAAAGATGCTTATTCCTGGAGTGAATATGCAGTTCTACTCAAGAGTAAGCAACTAAGTGAAATAAAGCTATAGAACGCTTATTTGCCTTCTATCTATGTATTCTGACACTCCAACAATGTGTTCTGCTTCAATTTGGTTCATTTTACAAAGGTGCTTATTCCTGGAGTGAACATGCAGTTCTACTCAAGAGTAAGCAACTAAGCGAAATAAAGCCATGGAACGCTTATTTGCCTTCTATCTATGCATTCTGACACTCCAACAATGTGTTCTGCTTCAATTTGGTTCATTTTACAAAGGTGCTTATTGCTAGAGTGAATATGCAGTTCTACTCAAGAGTAAGCAACTAAGCGAAATAAAGCCATACAACGCTTACTTGCCTCCTATCTATGCATTCTGACACTCCAACAATGTGTTCTGCTTCAATTTGGCTCATTTTACAAAGGTGCTTATTGCTGGAGTGAATATGCAGTTCTACTCCAGATTAAGCAACTACGCGAAAAAAAGCCATGGAACGCTTATTTGCCTTCTATCTATGCATTCTGACACTCCAACAATGTGTTCTCCTTCAATTTGGTTCATTTTACAAAGGTGCTTATTCCTGGAGTGAACATGCAGTTCTACTCAAGAGTAAGGAACTAAGCGAAATAAAGCCATGGAACTCTTACTTGCCTTCTATCTATGCATTCTGGCACTCCAACAATGTGTTCTGCTTCAATTTGGATCATTTTACAAAGGTGCTTGTTCCTGGAGTGAATATGCAGTTCTACTCAAGAGTAAGCAACTAAGCGAAATAAAGCCATGGAACGCTTATTTGCCTTCTATCTATGCATACTGAGACTCCAATAATGTGTTCTGCTTCTATTTGGCTCATTTTACAAAGATGCTTATTTCTGGAGTGAACATGCAGTTCTACTCAAGAGTAAGCAACTAAGCGAAATAAAGCCATGGAACGCTTATTTGCCTTCTATCTATGCATTCTGACACTCCAACAATGTGTTCTGCTTCAATTTGACTCATTTTACAAAGGTGCTTATTCCTGGAGTGAACATGCAGTTCTACTCAAGAGTAAGCAACTAAGCGAAATAAAGCCATGGAACGCTTATTTGCCTTCTATCTATGCATTCTGACACTCGAACAATGTGTTCTGCTTCAATTTGACTCATTTTACAAAGGTGCTTATTCCTGGAGTGAATATGCAGTTCTACTCAAGAGTAAGCAACTCAGCGAAATAAAGCCATAGAACGCTTATTTGCCTCCTATCTATGCATTCTGACACTCCAACAATGTTTTCTGCTTCAATTTGACTCATTTTACAAAGGTGTTTATTCCTGGAGTGAATATGCAGTTCTACTCAAGAGTAAGCAACTAAGCGAAATAAAGCCATGGAACGCTTATTTGCCTTCTATCTATGCATTCTGACACTCCAACAATGTTTTCTGCTTCAATTTGACTCATTTTTCAAAGGTGCTTATTCCTGGAGTGAACATGCAGTTCTACTCAAGAGTAAGCAACTAAGCGAAATAAAGCCATAGAACGCTTATTTGCCTTCTATCTATGCATTCTGACACTCCAACAATGTGTTCTGCTTCAATTTGACTCATTTTACAAAGATGCTTATTCCTGGAGTGAATATGCAGTTCTACTCAAGAGTAAGCAACTAAGCGAAATAAAGCCATGGAACGCTTATTTGCCTTCTATCTATGCATTCTGACACTCCAACAATGTGTTCTGCTTCAATTTGACTCATTTTACAAAGGTGCTTATTCCTGGAGTGAATATGCAGTTCTACTCAAGAGTAAGCAACTAAGCGAAATAAAGCCATGGAACGCTTATTTGCCTTCTATCTATGCATTCTGACACTCCAACAATGTGTTCTGCTTCAATTTGACTCATTTTACAAAGATGCTTATTTCTGGAGTGAACATGCAGTTCTACTCAAGAGTAAGCAACTAAGCGAAATAAAGCCATGGAACGCTTATTTGCCTTCTATCTATGCATTCTGACACTCCAACAATGTGTTCTGCTTCAATTTGGTTCATTTTACAAAGGTGCTTATTGCTGGAGTGAATATGCAGTTCTAGTCAAGAGTAAGCAACTAAGCGAAATAAAGCCATGGAACGCTTATTTGCCTTCTATCTATGCATTCTGACACTCCAACAATGTGTTCTGCTTCAATTTGACTCATTTTACAAAGGTGCTTATTCCTGGAGTGAATATGCAGTTCTACTCAAGAGTAAGCAACTAAGCGAAATAAAGCCATGGAACGCTTATTTGCCTTCTATCTATGCATTCTGACACTCCAACAATGTGTTCTGCTTCAATTTGACTCATTTTACAAAGATGCTTATTTCTGGAGTGAACATGCAGTTCTACTCAAGAGTAAGCAACTAAGCGAAATAAAGCCATGGAACGCTTATTTGCCTTCTATCTATGCATTCTGACACTCCAACAATGTGTTCTGCTTCAATTTGGTTCATTTTACAAAGGTGCTTATTGCTGGAGAGAACATGCAGTTCTAGTCAAGAGTAAGCAACTCAGCGAAATAAAGCCATAGAACGCTTATTTGCCTTCTATCTATGCATTCTGACACTCCAACAATGTGTTCTGCTTCAATTTGACTCATTTTACAAAGATGCTTATTCCTGGAGTGAATATGCAGTTCTACTCAAGAGTAAGCAACTAAGTGAAATAAAGCTATAGAATGCTTATTTGCCTTCTATCTATGTATTCTGACACTCCAACAATGTGTTCTGCTTCAATTTGGTTCATTTTACAAAGGTGCTTATTCCTGGAGTGAACATGCAGTTCTACTCAAGAGTAAGCAACTAAGCGAAATAAAGCCATGGAACGCTTATTTGCCTTCTATCTATGCATTCTGACACTCCAACAATGTGTTCTGCTTCAATTTGGTTCATTTTACAAAGGTGCTTATTGCTAGAGTGAATATGCAGTTCTACTCAAGAGTAAGCAACTAAGCGAAATAAAGCCATAGAACGCTTACTTGCCTCCTATCTATGCATTCTGACACTCCAACAATGTGTTCTGCTTCAATTTGGCTCATTTTACAAAGGTGCTTATTGCTGGAGTGAATATGCAGTTCTACTCCAGATTAAGCAACTCCGCGAAAAAAAGCCATGGAACGCTTATTTGCCTTCTATCTATGCATTCTGACACTCCAACAATGTGTTCTCCTTCAATTTGGTTCATTTTACAAAGGTGCTTATTGCTGGAGTGAATATGCAGTTCTACTCAAGAGTAAGCAACTCAGCGAAATAAAGCCATAGAACGCTTACTTGCCTCCTATCTATGCATTCTGACACTCCAACAATGTGTTCTGCTTCAATTTGACTCATTTTACAAAGGTGCTTAATCCGGGAGTGAATATGCAGTTCTACTCAAGAGTAAGCAACTAAGCGAAATAAAGCCATGGAACGCTTATTTGCCTTCTATCTATGCATTCTGACACTCCAACAATGTGTTCTGCTTCAATTTGACTCATTTTACAAAGGTGCTTATTCCTGGAGTGAATATGCAGTTCTACTCAAGAGTAAGCAACTAAGCGAAATAAAGCCATGGAACGCTTATTTGCCTTCTATCTATGCATTCTGACACTCCAACAATGTGTTCTGCTTCAATTTGGTTCATTTTACAAATGTGCTTATTGCTGGAGTGAATATGCAGTTCTAGTCAAGAGTAAGCAACTAAGCGAAATAAAGCCATGGAACGCTTATTTGCCTTCTATCTATGCATTCTGACACTCCAACAATGTGTTCTGCTTCAATTTGACTCATTTTACAAAGGTGCTTATTCCTGGAGTGAATATGCAGTTCTACTCAAGAGTAAGCAACTAAGCGAAATAAAGCCATGGAACGCTTATTTGCCTTCTATCTATGCATTCTGACACTCCAACAATGTGTTCTGCTTCAATTTGACTCATTTTACAAAGATGCTTATTTCTGGAGTGAACATGCAGTTCTACTCAAGAGTAAGCAACTAAGCGAAATAAAGCCATGGAACGCTTATTTGCCTTCTATCTATGCATTCTGACACTCCAACAATGTGTTCTGCTTCAATTTGGTTCATTTTACAAAGGTGCTTATTGCTGGAGAGAACATGCAGTTCTAGTCAAGAGTAAGCAACTCAGCGAAATAAAGCCATAGAACGCTTATTTGCCTTCTATCTATGCATTCTGACACTCCAACAATGTGTTCTGCTTCAATTTGACTCATTTTACAAAGATGCTTATTCCTGGAGTGAATATGCAGTTCTACTCAAGAGTAAGCAACTAAGTGAAATAAAGCTATAGAACGCTTATTTGCCTTCTATCTATGTATTCTGACACTCCAACAATGTGTTCTGCTTCAATGTGGGTCATTTTACAAAGGTGCTTATTCCTGGAGTGAACATGCAGTTCTACTCAAGAGTAAGCAACTAAGCGAAATAAAGCCATGGAACGCTTATTTGCCTTCTATCTATGCATTCTGACACTCCAACAATGTGTTCTGCTTCAATTTGGTTCATTTTACAAAGGTGCTTATTGCTAGAGTGAATATGCAGTTCTACTCAAGAGTAAGCAACTAAGCGAAATAAAGCCATAGAACGCTTACTTGCCTCCTATCTATGCATTCTGACACTCCAACAATGTGTTCTGCTTCAATTTGGCTCATTTTACAAAGGTGCTTATTGCTGGAGTGAATATGCAGTTCTAATCAAGAGTAAGCAACTCAGCGAAATAAAGCCATAGAACGCTTACTTGCCTCCTATCTATGCATTCTGACACTCCAACAATGTGTTCTGCTTCAATTTGGTTCATTTTACAAAGGTGCTTATTGCTGGTGAGCAGATGCATTTCTACTCAAGAGTAAGCAACTCAGCGAAATAAAGCCATAGAACGCTTATTTGCCTCCTATCTATGCAATCTGACACTCCAACAATGTGTTCTGCTTCAATTTGGCTCGTTTTACAAAGGTGCTTATTTCTGGAGAGCAGATGCATTTCTACGCAAGAGTAAGCAACTCAGCGAAATAAAGCCATAGAACGCTTATTTGCCTTCTATCTATGCATTCTGACACTCCAACAATGTGTTCTGCTTCAATTTGGCTCATTTTACAAAGATGCTTATTTCTGGAGTGAACATGTAGTTCTACTCAAGAGTAAGCATCTAAGCGAAATATAGCCATGGAACGCTTATTTGCCTTCTATCTATGCATTCTGACACTCCAACAATGTGTTCTGCTTCAATTTGACTCATTTTACAAAGATGCTTATTTCTGGAGTGAACATGTAGTTCTACTCAAGAGTAAGCAACTAAGCGAAATAAAGCCATAGAACGCTTATTTGCCTTCTATCTATGCATTCTGACACTCCAGCAATGTGTTCTGCTTCAATTTGGTTCATTTTACAAAGGTGCTTTTTGCTGGAGTGAATATGCAGTTCTACTCAAGAGTAAGCAACTAAGCGAAATAAAGCCATAGAACGCTTACTTGCCTTCTATCTATGCATTCTGACACTCCAACAATGTGTTCTGCTTCAATTTGGCTCATTTTACAAAGGTACTTATTGCTGGAGTGAATATGCAGTTCTACTCCAGATTAAGCAACTCAGCGAAATAAAGCCATAGAACGCTTATTTGCCTTCTATCTATGCATTCTGACACTCCAACAATGTGTTCTGCTTCAATTTGGCTCATTTTACAAAGGTGCTTATTGCTGGAGTGAATATGCAGTTCTACTCAAGAGTAAGCAACTAAGCGAAATAAAGCCATGGAACGCTTATTTGCCTTCTATCTATGCATTCTGACACTCCAACAATGTGTTCTGCTTCAATTTGACTCATTTTACAAAGGTGCTTATTCCTGGAGTGAACATGCAGTTCTCCTCAAGAGTAAGCAACTAAGCGAAATAAAGCCATGGAACACTTATTTGCCTTCTATCTATGCATTCTGACACTCCAATAATGTGTTCTGCTTCAGTTTAGCTCATTTTACAAAGATGCTTATTTCTGGAGTGAACATGCAGTTCTACTCAAGAGTAAGCATCTAAGCAAAATAAAGCCATGGAACGCTTATTTGCCTTCTATCTATGCATTCTGAAAATCCAACAATGTGTTCTGCTTCAATTTGACTCATTTTACAAAGGTGCTTATTCCTGGAGTGAATATGCAGTTCTACTCAAGAGTAAGCAACTAAGCGAAATAAAGCCATGGAACGCTTATTTGCCTTCTATGTATTCTGACACTCCAACAATGTGTTCTGTTTCAATGTGGGTCATTTTAAAGGTGCTTATTCCTGGAGTGAACATGCAGTTCTACTCAAGAGTAAGCATCTAAGCGAAATAAAGCCATGGAACGCTTATTTGGCTTCTATCTATGCATTCTGACACTCCAACAATGTGTTCTGCTTCAATGTGGGTCATTTTACAAAGGTGCTTATTCCTGGAGTGAACATGCAGTTCTACTCAAGAGTAAGGAACTAAGCGAAATAAAGCCATGGAACGCTTATTTGCTTTCTATCTATGCATTCTGACACTCCAACAATGTGTTCTGCTTCAATTTGGCTCGTTTTACAAAGGTGCTTATTCCTGGAGTGAATATGCAGTTCTACTCAAGAGTAAGCAACTAAGAGAAATAAAGCCATGGAACGCTTATTTGCCCTCTATCTATGCATACTGACACTCCAATAATGTGTTCTGCTTCAATTTGGCTCATTTTACAAAGATGCTTATTTCTGGAGTGAACATGTAGTTCTACTCAAGAGTAAGCATCTAAGCGAAATATAGCCATGGAACGCTTATTTGCCTTCTCTCTATGCATTCTGACACTCCAACAATGTGTTCTGCTTCAATTTGACTCATTTTACAAAGGTGCTTATTCCTGGAGTGAATATGCAGTTCTACTCAAGAGTAAGCAACTAAGCGAAATAAAGCCATAGAACGCTTATTTGCCTTCTATCTATGCATTCTGACACTCCAACAATGTGTTCTGCTTCAATTTGGTTCATTTTACAAAGGTGCTTTTTGCTGGAGTGAATATGCAGTTCTACTCAAGAGTAAGCAACTAAGCGAAATAAAGCCATAGAACGCTTACTTGCCTTCTATCTATGCATTCTGACACTCCAACAATGTGTTCTGCTTCAATTTGGCTCATTTTACAAAGGTACTTATTGCTGGAGTGAATATGCAGTTCTACTCCAGATTAAGCAACTCAGCGAAATAAAGCCATAGAACGCTTATTTGCCTTCTATCTATGCATTCTGACACTCCAACAATGTGTTCTGCTTCAATTTGGCTCATTTTACAAAGGTGCTTATTGCTGGAGTGAATATGCAGTTCTACTCAAGAGTAAGCAACTAAGCGAAATAAAGCCATGGAACGCTTATTTGCCTTCTATCTATGCATTCTGACACTCCAACAATGTGTTCTGCTTCAATTTGACTCATTTTACAAAGGTGCTTATTCCTGGAGTGAACATGCAGTTCTCCTCAAGAGTAAGCAACTAAGCGAAATAAAGCCATGGAACGCTTATTTGCCTTCTATGTATTCTGACACTCCAACAATGTGTTCTGTTTCAATGTGGGTCATTTTAAAGGTGCTTATTCCTGGAGTGAACATGCAGTTCTACTCAAGAGTAAGCATCTAAGCGAAATAAAGCCATGGAACGCTTATTTGGCTTCTATCTATGCATTCTGACACTCCAACAATGTGTTCTGCTTCAATGTGGGTCATTTTACAAAGGTGCTTATTCCTGGAGTGAACATGCAGTTCTACTCAAGAGTAAGGAACTAAGCGAAATAAAGCCATGGAACGCTTATTTGCTTTCTATCTATGCATTCTGACACTCCAACAATGTGTTCTGCTTCAATTTGGCTCGTTTTACAAAGGTGCTTATTCCTGGAGTGAATATGCAGTTCTACTCAAGAGTAAGCAACTAAGAGAAATAAAGCCATGGAACGCTTATTTGCCCTCTATCTATGCATACTGACACTCCAATAATGTGTTCTGCTTCAATTTGGCTCATTTTACAAAGATGCTTATTTCTGGAGTGAACATGTAGTTCTACTCAAGAGTAAGCATCTAAGCGAAATATAGCCATGGAACGCTTATTTGCCTTCTATCTATGCATTCTGACACTCCAACAATGTGTTCTGCTTCAATTTGACTCATTTTACAAAGGTGCTTATTCCTGGAGTGAATATGCAGTTCTACTCAAGAGTAAGCAACTAAGCGAAATAAAGCCATAGAACGCTTATTTGCCTTCTATCTATGCATTCTGACACTCCAACAATGTGTTCTGCTTCAATTTGGTTCATTTTACAAAGGTGCTTTTTGCTGGAGTGAATATGCAGTTCTACTCAAGAGTAAGCAACTAAGCGAAATAAAGCCATAGAACGCTTACTTGCCTTCTATCTATGCATTCTGACACTCCAACAATGTGTTCTGCTTCAATTTGGCTCATTTTACAAAGGTGCTTATTGCTGGAGTGAATATGCAGTTCTACTCAAGAGTAAGCAACTAAGCGAAATAAAGCCATGGAACGCTTATTTGCCTTCTATCTATGCATTCTGACACTCCAACAATGTGTTCTGCTTCAATTTGACTCATTTTACAAAGGTGCTTATTCCTGGAGTGAACATGCAGTTCTCCTCAAGAGTAAGCAACTAAGCGAAATAAAGCCATGGAACACTTATTTGCCTTCTATCTATGCATTCTGACACTCCAATAATGTGTTCTGCTTCAGTTTAGCTCATTTTACAAAGATGCTTATTTCTGGAGTGAACATGCAGTTCTACTCAAGAGTAAGCATCTAAGCAAAATAAAGCCATGGAACGCTTATTTGCCTTCTATCTATGCATTCTGACAATCCAACAATGTGTTCTGCTTCAATTTGACTCATTTTACAAAGGTGCTTATTCCTGGAGTGAATATGCAGTTCTACTCAAGAGTAAGCAACTAAGCGAAATAAAGCCATGGAACGCTTATTTGCCTTCTATGTATTCTGACACTCCAACAATGTGTTCTGCTTCAATGTGGGTCATTTTAAAGGTGCTTATTCCTGGAGTGAACATGCAGTTCTACTCAAGAGTAAGCATCTAAGCGAAATAAAGCCATGGAACGCTTATTTGGCTTCTATCTATGCATTCTGACACTCCAACAATGTGTTCTGCTTCAATGTGGGTCATTTTACAAAGGTGCTTATTCCTGGAGTGAACATGCAGTTCTACTCAAGAGTAAGGAACTAAGCGAAATAAAGCCATGGAACGCTTACTTGCCTTCTATCTATGCATTCTGACACTCCAACAATGTGTTCTGCTTCAATTTGACTAATTTTACAAAGATGCTTATTCCTGGAGTGACTTTGCAGTTCTACTCAAGAGTAAGCAACTAAGTGAAATAAAGCTATAGAACGCTTATTTGCCTTCTATCTATGTATTCTGACACTCCAACAATGTGTTCTGCTTCAATGTGGGTCATTTTACAAAGGTGCTTATGCCTGGAGTGAACATGCAGTTCTACTCAAGAGTAAGCAACTAAGCGAAATAAAGCCATGGAACGCTTATTTGCCTTCTATCTATGCATTCTGACACTCCAACAATTTGTTCTACTTCAATTTGGTTCATTTTACAAAGGTGCTTATTGCTAGAGTGAATATGCAGTTCTACTCAAGAGTAAGCAACTAAGCGAAATAAAGCCATGGAACGCTTATTTGCCTTCTATCTATGCATTCTGACACTCCAACAATGTGTTCTGCTTCAATTTGACTCATTTTACAAAGGTGCTTATTCCTGGAGTGAACATGCAGTTCTCCTCAAGAGTAAGCAACTAAGCGAAATAAAGCCATGGAACGCTTATTTGCCTTCTATGTATTCTGACACTCCAACAATGTGTTCTGTTTCAATGTGGGTCATTTTACAAAGGTGCTTATTCCTGGAGTGAACATGCAGTTCTACTCAAGAGTAAGGAACTAAGCGAAATAAAGCCATGGAACGCTTATTTGCTTTCTATCTATGCATTCTGACACTCCAACAATGTGTTCTGCTTCAATTTGGCTCGTTTTACAAAGGTGCTTATTCCTGGAGTGAATATGCAGTTCTACTCAAGAGTAAGCAACTAAGAGAAATAAAGCCATGGAACGCTTATTTGCCCTCTATCTATGCATTCTGACACTCCAACAATGTGTTCTGCTTCAATTTGACTCATTTTACAAAGGTGCTTATTCCTGGAGTGAACATGCAGTTCTCCTCAAGAGTAAGCAACTAAGCGAAATAAAGCCATGGAACACTTATTTGCCTTCTATCTATGCATTCTGACACTCCAATAATGTGTTCTGCTTCAGTTTAGCTCATTTTACAAAGATGCTTATTTCTGGAGTGAACATGCAGTTCTACTCAAGAGTAAGCATCTAAGCGAAATAAAGCCATGGAACGCTTATTTGCCTTCTATCTATGCATTCTGACAATCCAACAATGTGTTCTGCTTCAATTTGACTCATTTTACAAAGGTGCTTATTCCTGGAGTGAATATGCAGTTCTACTCAAGAGTAAGCAACTAAGCGAAATAAAGCCATGGAACGCTTATTTGCCTTCTATGTATTCTGACACTCCAACAATGTGTTCTGCTTCAATGTGGGTCATTTTAAAGGTGCTTATTCCTGGAGTGAACATGCAGTTCTACTCAAGAGTAAGCATCTAAGCGAAATAAAGCCATGGAACGCTTATTTGGCTTCTATCTATGCATTCTGACACTCCAACAATGTGTTCTGCTTCAATGTGGGTCATTTTACAAAGGTGCTTATTCCTGGAGTGAACATGCAGTTCTACTCAAGAGTAAGGAACTAAGCGAAATAAAGCCATGGAACGCTTATTTGCTTTCTATCTATGCATTCTGACACTCCAACAATGTGTTCTGCTTCAATTTGACTCATTTTACAAAGGTGCTTATTCCTGGAGTGAACATGCAGTTCTACTCAAGAGTAAGCAACTAAGCGAAATAAAGCCATGGAACGCTTACTTGCCTTCTATCTATGCATTCTGACACTCCAACAATGTGTTCTGCTTCAATTTGACTCATTTTACAAAGATGCTTATTCCTGGAGTGAATTTGCAGTTCTACTCAAGAGTAAGCAACTAAGTGAAATAAAGCTATAGAACGCTTATTTGCCTTCTATCTATGTATTCTGACACTCCAACAATTTGTTCTACTTCAATTTGGTTCATTTTACAAAGGTGCTTATTGCTAGAGTGAATATGCAGTTCTACTCAAGAGTAAGCAACTAAGCGAAATAAAGCCATGGAACGCTTATTTGCCTTCTATCTATGCATTCTGACACTCCAACAATGTGTTCTGCTTCAATTTGACTCATTTTACAAAGGTGCTTATTCCTGGAGTGAACATGCAGTTCTCCTCAAGAGTAAGCAACTAAGCGAAATAAAGCCATGGAACGCTTATTTGCCTTCTATGTATTCTGACACTCCAACAATGTGTTCTGTTTCAATGTGGGTCATTTTAAAGGTGCTTATTCCTGGAGTGAACATGCAGTTCTACTCAAGAGTAAGCATCTAAGCGAAATAAAGCCATGGAACGCTTATTTGGCTTCTATCTATGCATTCTGACACTCCAACAATGTGTTCTGCTTCAATGTGGGTCATTTTACAAAGGTGCTTATTCCTGGAGTGAACATGCAGTTCTACTCAAGAGTAAGGAACTAAGCGAAATAAAGCCATGGAACGCTTATTTGCTTTCTATCTATGCATTCTGACACTCCAACAATGTGTTCTGCTTCAATTTGGCTCGTTTTACAAAGGTGCTTATTCCTGGAGTGAATATGCAGTTCTACTCAAGAGTAAGCAACTAAGAGAAATAAAGCCATGGAACGCTTATTTGCCCTCTATCTATGCATTCTGACACTCCAACAATGTGTTCTGCTTCAATTTGACTCATTTTACAAAGGTGCTTATTCCTGGAGTGAACATGCAGTTCTCCTCAAGAGTAAGCAACTAAGCGAAATAAAGCCATGGAACACTTATTTGCCTTCTATCTATGCATTCTGACACTCCAATAATGTGTTCTGCTTCAGTTTAGCTCATTTTACAAAGATGCTTATTTCTGGAGTGAACATGCAGTTCTACTCAAGAGTAAGCATCTAAGCGAAATAAAGCCATGGAACGCTTATTTGCCTTCTATCTATGCATTCTGACAATCCAACAATGTGTTCTGCTTCAATTTGACTCATTTTACAAAGGTGCTTATTCCTGGAGTGAATATGCAGTTCTACTCAAGAGTAAGCAACTAAGCGAAATAAAGCCATGGAACGCTTATTTGCCTTCTATGTATTCTGACACTCCAACAATGTGTTCTGCTTCAATGTGGGTCATTTTAAAGGTGCTTATTCCTGGAGTGAACATGCAGTTCTACTCAAGAGTAAGCATCTAAGCGAAATAAAGCCATGGAACGCTTATTTGGCTTCTATCTATGCATTCTGACACTCCAACAATGTGTTCTGCTTCAATTTGACTCATTTTACAAAGGTGCTTATTCCTGGAGTGAACATGCAGTTCTACTCAAGAGTAAGCAACTAAGCGAAATAAAGCCATGGAACGCTTACTTGCCTTCTATCTATGCATTCTGACACTCCAACAATGTGTTCTGCTTCAATTTGACTCATTTTACAAAGATGCTTATTCCTGGAGTGAATATGCAGTTCTACTCAAGAGTAAGCAACTAAGTGAAATAAAGCTATAGAACGCTTATTTGCCTTCTATCTATGTATTCTGACACTCCAACAATGTGTTCTGCTTCAATGTGGGTCATTTTACAAAGGTGCTTATTCCTGGAGTGAACATGCAGTTCTACTCAAGAGTAAGCAACTAAGCGAAATAAAGCCATGGAACGCTTATTTGCCTTCTATCTATGCATTCTGACACTCCAACAATTTGTTCTACTTCAATTTGGTTCATTTTACAAAGGTGCTTATTGCTAGAGTGAATATGCAGTTCTACTCAAGAGTAAGCAACTAAGCGAAATAAAGCCATGGAACGCTTATTTGCCTTCTATCTATGCATTCTGACACTCCAACAATGTGTTCTGCTTCAATTTGACTCATTTTACAAAGGTGCTTATTCCTGGAGTGAACATGCAGTTCTCCTCAAGAGTAAGCAACTAAGCGAAATAAAGCCATGGAACGCTTATTTGCCTTCTATGTATTCTGACACTCCAACAATGTGTTCTGTTTCAATGTGGGTCATTTTAAAGGTGCTTATTCCTGGAGTGAACATGCAGTTCTACTCAAGAGTAAGCATCTAAGCGAAATAAAGCCATGGAACGCTTATTTGGCTTCTATCTATGCATTCTGACACTCCAACAATGTGTTCTGCTTCAATGTGGGTCATTTTACAAAGGTGCTTATTCCTGGAGTGAACATGCAG
Organism: Zootoca vivipara; assembly: GCF_963506605.1. Taxonomy (NCBI): domain Eukaryota; kingdom Metazoa; phylum Chordata; class Lepidosauria; order Squamata; family Lacertidae; genus Zootoca; species Zootoca vivipara. The sequence continues at coordinate 171,301 of NC_083289.1, forward strand.
TTCTACTCAAGAGTAAGGAACTAAGCGAAATAAAGCCATGGAACGCTTATTTGCTTTCTATCTATGCATTCTGACACTCCAACAATGTGTTCTGCTTCAATTTGGCTCGTTTTACAAAGGTGCTTATTCCTGGAGTGAATATGCAGTTCTACTCAAGAGTAAGCAACTAAGAGAAATAAAGCCATGGAACGCTTATTTGCCCTCTATCTATGCATACTGACACTCCAATAATGTGTTCTGCTTCAATTTGGCTCATTTTACAAAGATGCTTATTTCTGGAGTGAACATGTAGTTCTACTCAAGAGTAAGCATCTAAGCGAAATATAGCCATGGAACGCTTATTTGCCTTCTATCTATGCATTCTGACACTCCAACAATGTGTTCTGCTTCAATTTGGCTCATTTTACAAAGGTGCTTATTCCTGGAGTGAATATGCAGTTCTACTCAAGAGTAAGCAACTAAGCGAAATAAAGCCATAGAACGCTTATTTGCCTTCTATCTATGCATTCTGACACTCCAACAATGTGTTCTGCTTCAATTTGGTTCATTTTACAAAGGTGCTTTTTGCTGGAGTGAATATGCAGTTCTACTCAAGAGTAAGCAACTAAGCGAAATAAAGCCATAGAACGCTTACTTGCCTTCTATCTATGCATTCTGACACTCCAACAATGTGTTCTGCTTCAATTTGGCTCATTTTACAAAGGTACTTATTGCTGGAGTGAATATGCAGTTCTACTCCAGATTAAGCAACTCAGCGAAATAAAGCCATAGAACGCTTATTTGCCTTCTATCTATGCATTCTGACACTCCAACAATGTGTTCTGCTTCAATTTGGCTCATTTTACAAAGGTGCTTATTGCTGGAGTGAATATGCAGTTCTACTCAAGAGTAAGCAACTAAGCGAAATAAAGCCATGGAACGCTTATTTGCCTTCTATCTATGCATTCTGACACTCCAACAATGTGTTCTGCTTCAATTTGACTCATTTTACAAAGGTGCTTATTCCTGGAGTGAACATGCAGTTCTCCTCAAGAGTAAGCAACTAAGCGAAATATAGCCATGGAACACTTATTTGCCTTCTATCTATGCATTCTGACACTCCAATAATGTGTTCTGCTTCAGTTTAGCTCATTTTACAAAGATGCTTATTTCTGGAGTGAACATGCAGTTCTACTCAAGAGTAAGCATCTAAGCGAAATAAAGCCATGGAACGCTTATTTGCCTTCTATCTATGCATTCTGACAATCCAACAATGTGTTCTGCTTCAATTTGACTCATTTTACAAAGGTGCTTATTCCTGGAGTGAATATGCAGTTCTACTCAAGAGTAAGCAACTAAGCGAAATAAAGCCATGGAACGCTTATTTGCCTTCTATGTATTCTGACACTCCAACAATGTGTTCTGCTTCAATGTGGGTCATTTTAAAGGTGCTTATTCCTGGAGTGAACATGCAGTTCTACTCAAGAGTAAGCATCTAAGCGAAATAAAGCCATGGAACGCTTATTTGGCTTCTATCTATGCATTCTGACACTCCAACAATGTGTTCTGCTTCAATGTGGGTCATTTTACAAAGGTGCTTATTCCTGGAGTGAACATGCAGTTCTACTCAAGAGTAAGGAACTAAGCGAAATAAAGCCATGGAACGCTTATTTGCTTTCTATCTATGCATTCTGACACTCCAACAATGTGTTCTGCTTCAATTTGACTCATTTTACAAAGGTGCTTATTCCTGGAGTGAACATGCAGTTCTACTCAAGAGTAAGCAACTAAGCGAAATAAAGCCATGGAACGCTTACTTGCCTTCTATCTATGCATTCTGACACTCCAACAATGTGTTCTGCTTCAATTTGACTCATTTTACAAAGATGCTTATTCCTGGAGTGAATATGCAGTTCTACTCAAGAGTAAGCAACTAAGTGAAATAAAGCTATAGAACGCTTATTTGCCTTCTATCTATGTATTCTGACACTCCAACAATGTGTTCTGCTTCAATGTGGGTCATTTTACAAAGGTGCTTATTCCTGGAGTGAACATGCAGTTCTACTCAAGAGTAAGCAACTAAGCGAAATAAAGCCATGGAACGCTTATTTGCCTTCTATCTATGCATTCTGACACTCCAACAATTTGTTCTACTTCAATTTGGTTCATTTTACAAAGGTGCTTATTGCTAGAGTGAATATGCAGTTCTACTCAAGAGTAAGCAACTAAGCGAAATAAAGCCATAGAACGCTTACTTGCCTCCTATCTATGCATTCTGACACTCCAACAATGTGTTCTGCTTCAATTTGGCTCATTTTACAAAGGTGCTTATTGCTGGAGTGAATATGCAGTTCTACTCCAGATTAAGCAACTCCGCGAAAAAAAGCCATGGAACGCTTATTTGCCTTCTATCTATGCATTCTGACACTCCAACAATGTGTTCTCCTTCAATTTGGTTCATTTTACAAAGGTGCTTATTGCTGGAGTGAATATGCAGTTCTACTCAAGAGTAAGCAACTCAGCGAAATAAAGCCATAGAACGCTTACTTGCCTCCTATCTATGCATTCTGACACTCCAACAATGTGTTCTGCTTCAATTTGACTCATTTTACAAAGGTGCTTATTCCTGGAGTGAATATGCAGTTCTACTCAAGAGTAAGCAACTAAGCGAAATAAAGCCATGGAACGCTTATTTGCCTTCTATCTATGCATTCTGACACTCCAACAATGTGTTCTGCTTCAATTTGACTCATTTTACAAAGGTGCTTATTCCTGGAGTGAATATGCAGTTCTACTCAAGAGTAAGCAACTAAGCGAAATAAAGCCATGGAACGCTTATTTGCCTTCTATCTATGCATTCTGACACTCCAACAATGTGTTCTGCTTCAATTTGACTCATTTTACAAAGATGCTTATTTCTGGAGTGAACATGCAGTTCTACTCAAGAGTAAGCAACTAAGCGAAATAAAGCCATGGAACGCTTATTTGCCTTCTATCTATGCATTCTGACACTCCAACAATGTGTTCTGCTTCAATTTGGTTCATTTTACAAAGGTGCTTATTGCTGGAGTGAATATGCAGTTCTAGTCAAGAGTAAGCAACTAAGCGAAATAAAGCCATGGAACGCTTATTTGCCTTCTATCTATGCATTCTGACACTCCAACAATGTGTTCTGCTTCAATTTGACTCATTTTACAAAGGTGCTTATTCCTGGAGTGAATATGCAGTTCTACTCAAGAGTAAGCAACTAAGCGAAATAAAGCCATGGAACGCTTATTTGCCTTCTATCTATGCATTCTGACACTCCAACAATGTGTTCTGCTTCAATTTGACTCATTTTACAAAGATGCTTATTTCTGGAGTGAACATGCAGTTCTACTCAAGAGTAAGCAACTAAGCGAAATAAAGCCATGGAACGCTTATTTGCCTTCTATCTATGCATTCTGACACTCCAACAATGTGTTCTGCTTCAATTTGACTCATTTTACAAAGGTGCTTATTCCTGGAGTGAATATGCAGTTCTACTCAAGAGTAAGCAACTAAGCGAAATAAAGCCATGGAACGCTTATTTGCCTTCTATCTATGCATTCTGACACTCCAACAATGTGTTCTGCTTCAATTTGACTCATTTTACAAAGATGCTTATTTCTGGAGTGAACATGCAGTTCTACTCAAGAGTAAGCAACTAAGCGAAATAAAGCCATGGAACGCTTATTTGCCTTCTATCTATGCATTCTGACACTCCAACAATGTGTTCTGCTTCAATTTGGTTCATTTTACAAAGGTGCTTATTGCTGTAGAGAACATGCAGTTCTAGTCAAGAGTAAGCAACTCAGCGAAATAAAGCCATAGAACGCTTATTTGCCTTCTATCTATGCATTCTGACACTCCAACAATGTGTTCTGCTTCAATTTGACTCATTTTACAAAGATGCTTATTCCTGGAGTGAATATGCAGTTCTACTCAAGAGTAAGCAACTAAGTGAAATAAAGCTATAGAACGCTTATTTGCCTTCTATCTATGTATTCTGACACTCCCACAATGTGTTCTGCTTCAATTTGGTTCATTTTACAAAGGTGCTTATTCCTGGAGTGAACATGCAGTTCTACTCAAGAGTAAGCAACTAAGCGAAATAAAGCCATGGAACGCTTATTTGCCTTCTATCTATGCATTCTGACACTCCAACAATGTGTTCTGCTTCAATTTGGTTCATTTTACAAAGGTGCTTATTGCTAGAGTGAATATGCAGTTCTACTCAAGAGTAAGCAACTAAGCGAAATAAAGCCATAGAACGCTTACTTGCCTCCTATCTATGCATTCTGACACTCCAACAATGTGTTCTGCTTCAATTTGGCTCATTTTACAAAGGTGCTTATTGCTGGAGTGAATATGCAGTTCTACTCCAGATTAAGCAACTCCGCGAAAAAAAGCCATGGAACGCTTATTTGCCTTCTATCTATGCATTCTGACACTCCAACAATGTGTTCTCCTTCAATTTGGTTCATTTTACAAAGGTGCTTATTGCTGGAGTGAATATGCAGTTCTACTCAAGAGTAAGCAACTAAGCGAAATAAAGCCATGGAACGCTTATTTGCCTTCTATCTATGCATTCTGACACTCCAACAATGTGTTCTGCTTCAATTTGACTCATTTTACAAAGGTGCTTATTCCTGGAGTGAATATGCAGTTCTACTCAAGAGTAAGCAACTAAGCGAAATAAAGCCATGGAACGCTTATTTGCCTTCTATCTATGCATTCTGACACTCCAACAATGTGTTCTGCTTCAATTTGGTTCATTTTACAAATGTGCTTATTGCTGGAGTGAATATGCAGTTCTAGTCAAGAGTAAGCAACTAAGCGAAATAAAGCCATGGAACGCTTATTTGCCTTCTATCTATGCATTCTGACACTCCAACAATGTGTTCTGCTTCAATTTGACTCATTTTACAAAGGTGCTTATTCCTGGAGTGAATATGCAGTTCTACTCAAGAGTAAGCAACTAAGCGAAATAAAGCCATGGAACGCTTATTTGCCTTCTATCTATGCATTCTGACACTCCAACAATGTGTTCTGCTTCAATTTGACTCATTTTACAAAGATGCTTATTTCTGGAGTGAACATGCAGTTCTACTCAAGAGTAAGCAACTAAGCGAAATAAAGCCATGGAACGCTTATTTGCCTTCTATATATGCATTCTGACACTCCAACAATGTGTTCTGCTTCAATTTGGTTCATTTTACAAAGGTGCTTATTGCTGGAGAGAACATGCAGTTCTAGTCAAGAGTAAGCAACTCAGCGAAATAAAGCCATAGAACGCTTATTTGCCTTCTATCTATGCATTCTGACACTCCAACAATGTGTTCTGCTTCAATTTGACTCATTTTACAAAGATGCTTATTCCTGGAGTGAATATGCAGTTCTACTCAAGAGTAAGCAACTAAGTGAAATAAAGCTATAGAACGCTTATTTGCCTTCTATCTATGTATTCTGACACTCCAACAATGTGTTCTGCTTCAATGTGGGTCATTTTACAAAGGTGCTTATTCCTGGAGTGAACATGCAGTTCTACTCAAGAGTAAGCAACTAAGCGAAATAAAGCCATGGAACGCTTATTTGCCTTCTATCTATGCATTCTGACACTCCAACAATGTGTTCTGCTTCAATTTGGTTCATTTTACAAAGGTGCTTATTGCTAGAGTGAATATGCAGTTCTACTCAAGAGTAAGCAACTAAGCGAAATAAAGCCATAGAACGCTTACTTGCCTCCTATCTATGCATTCTGACACTCCAACAATGTGTTCTGCTTCAATTTGGCTCATTTTACAAAGGTGCTTATTGCTGGAGTGAATATGCAGTTCTACTCAAGAGTAAGCAACTCAGCGAAATAAAGCCATAGAACGCTTACTTGCCTCCTATCTATGCATTCTGACACTCCAACAATGTGTTCTGCTTCAATTTGGTTCATTTTACAAAGGTGCTTATTGCTGGTGAGCAGATGCATTTCTACTCAAGAGTAAGCAACTCAGCGAAATAAAGCCATAGAACGCTTATTTGCCTCCTATCTATGCAATCTGACACTCCAACAATGTGTTCTGCTTCAATTTGGCTCGTTTTACAAAGGTGCTTATTTCTGGAGAGCAGATGCATTTCTACGCAAGAGTAAGCAACTCAGCGAAATAAAGCCATAGAACGCTTATTTGCCTTCTATCTATGCATTCTGACACTCCAACAATGTGTTCTGCTTCAATATGACTCATTTTACAAAGGTGCTTATTCCTGGAGTGAATATGCAGTTCTACTCAAGAGTAAGCAACTAAGCGAAATAAAGCCATAGAACGCTTATTTGCCTTCTATCTATGCATTCTGACACTCCAACAATGTGTTCTGCTTCAATTTGGTTCATTTTACAAAGGTGCTTTTTGCTGGAGTGAATATGCAGTTCTACTCAAGAGTAAGCAACTAAGCGAAATAAAGCCATAGAACGCTTACTTGCCTTCTATCTATGCATTCTGACACTCCAACAATGTGTTCTGCTTCAATTTGGCTCATTTTACAAAGGTACTTATTGCTGGAGTGAATATGCAGTTCTACTCCAGATTAAGCAACTCAGCGAAATAAAGCCATAGAACGCTTATTTGCCTTCTATCTATGCATTCTGACACTCCAACAATGTGTTCTGCTTCAATTTGGCTCATTTTACAAAGGTGCTTATTGCTGGAGTGAATATGCAGTTCTACTCAAGAGTAAGCAACTAAGCGAAATAAAGCCATGGAACGCTTATTTGCCTTCTATCTATGCATTCTGACACTCCAACAATGTGTTCTGCTTCAATTTGACTCATTTTACAAAGGTGCTTATTCCTGGAGTGAACATGCAGTTCTCCTCAAGAGTAAGCAACTAAGCGAAATAAAGCCATGGAACACTTATTTGCCTTCTATCTATGCATTCTGACACTCCAATAATGTGTTCTGCTTCAGTTTAGCTCATTTTACAAAGATGCTTATTTCTGGAGTGAACATGCAGTTCTACTCAAGAGTAAGCATCTAAGCAAAATAAAGCCATGGAACGCTTATTTGCCTTCTATCTATGCATTCTGAAAATCCAACAATGTGTTCTGCTTCAATTTGACTCATTTTACAAAGGTGCTTATTCCTGGAGTGAATATGCAGTTCTACTCAAGAGTAAGCAACTAAGCGAAATAAAGCCATGGAACGCTTATTTGCCTTCTATGTATTCTGACACTCCAACAATGTGTTCTGTTTCAATGTGGGTCATTTTAAAGGTGCTTATTCCTGGAGTGAACATGCAGTTCTACTCAAGAGTAAGCATCTAAGCGAAATAAAGCCATGGAACGCTTATTTGGCTTCTATCTATGCATTCTGACACTCCAACAATGTGTTCTGCTTCAATGTGGGTCATTTTACAAAGGTGCTTATTCCTGGAGTGAACATGCAGTTCTACTCAAGAGTAAGGAACTAAGCGAAATAAAGCCATGGAACGCTTATTTGCTTTCTATCTATGCATTCTGACACTCCAACAATGTGTTCTGCTTCAATTTGGCTCGTTTTACAAAGGTGCTTATTCCTGGAGTGAATATGCAGTTCTACTCAAGAGTAAGCAACTAAGAGAAATAAAGCCATGGAACGCTTATTTGCCCTCTATCTATGCATACTGACACTCCAATAATGTGTTCTGCTTCAATTTGGCTCATTTTACAAAGATGCTTATTTCTGGAGTGAACATGTAGTTCTACTCAAGAGTAAGCATCTAAGCGAAATATAGCCATGGAACGCTTATTTGCCTTCTATCTATGCATTCTGACACTCCAACAATGTGTTCTGCTTCAATTTGACTCATTTTACAAAGGTGCTTATTCCTGGAGTGAATATGCAGTTCTACTCAAGAGTAAGCAACTAAGCGAAATAAAGCCATAGAACGCTTATTTGCCTTCTATCTATGCATTCTGACACTCCAACAATGTGTTCTGCTTCAATTTGGTTCATTTTACAAAGGTGCTTTTTGCTGGAGTGAATATGCAGTTCTACTCAAGAGTAAGCAACTAAGCGAAATAAAGCCATAGAACGCTTACTTGCCTTCTATCTATGCATTCTGACACTCCAACAATGTGTTCTGCTTCAATTTGGCTCATTTTACAAAGGTACTTATTGCTGGAGTGAATATGCAGTTCTACTCCAGATTAAGCAACTCAGCGAAATAAAGCCATAGAACGCTTATTTGCCTTCTATCTATGCATTCTGACACTCCAACAATGTGTTCTGCTTCAATTTGGCTCATTTTACAAAGGTGCTTATTGCTGGAGTGAATATGCAGTTCTACTCAAGAGTAAGCAACTAAGCGAAATAAAGCCATGGAACGCTTATTTGCCTTCTATCTATGCATTCTGACACTCCAACAATGTGTTCTGCTTCAATTTGACTCATTTTACAAAGGTGCTTATTCCTGGAGTGAACATGCAGTTCTCCTCAAGAGTAAGCAACTAAGCGAAATAAAGCCATGGAACGCTTATTTGCCTTCTATGTATTCTGACACTCCAACAATGTGTTCTGTTTCAATGTGGGTCATTTTAAAGGTGCTTATTCCTGGAGTGAACATGCAGTTCTACTCAAGAGTAAGCATCTAAGCGAAATAAAGCCATGGAACGCTTATTTGGCTTCTATCTATGCATTCTGACACTCCAACAATGTGTTCTGCTTCAATGTGGGTCATTTTACAAAGGTGCTTATTCCTGGAGTGAACATGCAGTTCTACTCAAGAGTAAGGAACTAAGCGAAATAAAGCCATGGAACGCTTATTTGCTTTCTATCTATGCATTCTGACACTCCAACAATGTGTTCTGCTTCAATTTGGCTCGTTTTACAAAGGTGCTTATTCCTGGAGTGAATATGCAGTTCTACTCAAGAGTAAGCAACTAAGAGAAATAAAGCCATGGAACGCTTATTTGCCCTCTATCTATGCATACTGACACTCCAATAATGTGTTCTGCTTCAATTTGGCTCATTTTACAAAGATGCTTATTTCTGGAGTGAACATGTAGTTCTACTCAAGAGTAAGCATCTAAGCGAAATATAGCCATGGAACGCTTATTTGCCTTCTATCTATGCATTCTGACACTCCAACAATGTGTTCTGCTTCAATTTGACTCATTTTACAAAGGTGCTTATTCCTGGAGTGAATATGCAGTTCTACTCAAGAGTAAGCAACTAAGCGAAATAAAGCCATAGAACGCTTATTTGCCTTCTATCTATGCATTCTGACACTCCAACAATGTGTTCTGCTTCAATTTGGTTCATTTTACAAAGGTGCTTTTTGCTGGAGTGAATATGCAGTTCTACTCAAGAGTAAGCAACTAAGCGAAATAAAGCCATAGAACGCTTACTTGCCTTCTATCTATGCATTCTGACACTCCAACAATGTGTTCTGCTTCAATTTGGCTCATTTTACAAAGGTACTTATTGCTGGAGTGAATATGCAGTTCTACTCCAGATTAAGCAACTCAGCGAAATAAAGCCATAGAACGCTTATTTGCCTTCTATCTATGCATTCTGACACTCCAACAATGTGTTCTGCTTCAATTTGGCTCATTTTACAAAGGTGCTTATTGCTGGAGTGAATATGCAGTTCTACTCAAGAGTAAGCAACTAAGCGAAATAAAGCCATGGAACGCTTATTTGCCTTCTATCTATGCATTCTGACACTCCAACAATGTGTTCTGCTTCAATTTGACTCATTTTACAAAGGTGCTTATTCCTGGAGTGAACATGCAGTTCTCCTCAAGAGTAAGCAACTAAGCGAAATAAAGCCATGGAACACTTATTTGCCTTCTATCTATGCATTCTGACACTCCAATAATGTGTTCTGCTTCAGTTTAGCTCATTTTACAAAGATGCTTATTTCTGGAGTGAACATGCAGTTCTACTCAAGAGTAAGCATCTAAGCGAAATAAAGCCATGGAACGCTTATTTGCCTTCTATCTATGCATTCTGACAATCCAACAATGTGTTCTGCTTCAATTTGACTCATTTTACAAAGGTGCTTATTCCTGGAGTGAATATGCAGTTCTACTCAAGAGTAAGCAACTAAGCGAAATAAAGCCATGGAACGCTTATTTGCCTTCTATGTATTCTGACACTCCAACAATGTGTTCTGCTTCAATGTGGGTCATTTTAAAGGTGCTTATTCCTGGAGTGAACATGCAGTTCTACTCAAGAGTAAGCATCTAAGCGAAATAAAGCCATGGAACGCTTATTTGGCTTCTATCTATGCATTCTGACACTCCAACAATGTGTTCTGCTTCAATGTGGGTCATTTTACAAAGGTGCTTATTCCTGGAGTGAACATGAAGTTCTACTCAAGAGTAAGGAACTAAGCGAAATAAAGCCATGGAACGCTTACTTGCCTTCTATCTATGCATTCTGACACTCCAACAATGTGTTCTGCTTCAATTTGACTCATTTTACAAAGATGCTTATTCCTGGAGTGAATTTGCAGTTCTACTCAAGAGTAAGCAACTAAGTGAAATAAAGCTATAGAACGCTTATTTGCCTTCTATCTATGTATTCTGACACTCCAACAATGTGTTCTGCTTCAATGTGGGTCATTTTACAAAGGTGCTTATTCCTGGAGTGAACATGCAGTTCTACTCAAGAGTAAGCAACTAAGCGAAATAAAGCCATGGAACGCTTATTTGCCTTCTATCTATGCATTCTGACACTCCAACAATTTGTTCTACTTCAATTTGGTTCATTTTACAAAGGTGCTTATTGCTAGAGTGAATATGCAGTTCTACTCAAGAGTAAGCAACTAAGCGAAATAAAGCCATGGAACGCTTATTTGCCTTCTATCTATGCATTCTGACACTCCAACAATGTGTTCTGCTTCAATTTGACTCATTTTACAAAGGTGCTTATTCCTGGAGTGAACATGCAGTTCTCCTCAAGAGTAAGCAACTAAGCGAAATAAAGCCATGGAACGCTTATTTGCCTTCTATGTATTCTGACACTCCAACAATGTGTTCTGTTTCAATGTGGGTCATTTTAAAGGTGCTTATTCCTGGAGTGAACATGCAGTTCTACTCAAGAGTAAGCATCTAAGCGAAATAAAGCCATGGAACGCTTATTTGGCTTCTATCTATGCATTCTGACACTCCAACAATGTGTTCTGCTTCAATGTGGGTCATTTTACAAAGGTGCGTATTCCTGGAGTGAACATGCAGTTCTACTCAAGAGTAAGGAACTAAGCGAAATAAAGCCATGGAACGCTTATTTGCTTTCTATCTATGCATTCTGACACTCCAACAATGTGTTCTGCTTCAATTTGGCTCGTTTTACAAAGGTGCTTATTCCTGGAGTGAATATGCAGTTCTACTCAAGAGTAAGCAACTAAGAGAAATAAAGCCATGGAACGCTTATTTGCCCTCTATCTATGCATTCTGACACTCCAACAATGTGTTCTGCTTCAATTTGACTCATTTTACAAAGGTGCTTATTCCTGGAGTGAACATGCAGTTCTCCTCAAGAGTAAGCAACTAAGCGAAATAAAGCCATGGAACACTTATTTGCCTTCTATCTATGCATTCTGACACTCCAATAATGTGTTCTGCTTCAGTTTAGCTCATTTTACAAAGATGCTTATTTCTGGAGTGAACATGCAGTTCTACTCAAGAGTAAGCATCTAAGCGAAATAAAGCCATGGAACGCTTATTTGCCTTCTATCTATGCATTCTGACAATCCAACAATTTGTTCTACTTCAATGTGGGTCATTTTAAAGGTGCTTATTCCTGGAGTGAACATGCAGTTCTACTCAAGAGTAAGCATCTAAGCGAAATAAAGCCATGGAACGCTTATTTGGCTTCTATCTATGCATTCTGACACTCCAACAATGTGTTCTGCTTCAATGTGGGTCATTTTACAAAGGTGCTTATTCCTGGAGTGAGCATGCAGTTCTACTCAAGAGTAAGGAACTAAGCGAAATAAAGCCATGGAACGCTTATTTGCTTTCTATCTATGCATTCTGACACTCCAACAATGTGTTCTGCTTCAATTTGACTCATTTTACAAAGGTGCTTATTCCTGGAGTGAACATGCAGTTCTACTCAAGAGTAAGCAACTAAGCGAAATAAAGCCATGGAACGCTTATTTGCCTTCTATCTATGCATTCTGACACTCCAACAATGTGTTCTGCTTCAATTTGACTCATTTTACAAAGATGCTTATTCCTGGAGTGAATATGCAGTTCTACTCAAGAGTAAGCAACTAAGCGAAATAAAGCCATGGAACGCTTATTTGCCTTCTATCTATGCATTCTGACACTCCAACAATTTGTTCTACTTCAATTTGGTTCATTTTACAAAGGTGCTTATTGCTAGAGTGAATATGCAGTTCTACTCAAGAGTAAGCAACTAAGCGAAATAAAGCCATGGAACGCTTATTTGCCTTCTATCTATGCATTCTGACACTCCAACAATGTGTTCTGCTTCAATTTGACTCATTTTACAAAGGTGCTTATTCCTGGAGTGAACATGCAGTTCTCCTCAAGAGTAAGCAACTAAGCGAAATAAAGCCATGGAACGCTTATTTGCCTTCTATGTATTCTGACACTCCAACAATGTGTTCTGTTTCAATGTGGGTCATTTTAAAGGTGCTTATTCCTGGAGTGAACATGCAGTTCTACTCAAGAGTAAGCATCTAAGCGAAATAAAGCCATGGAACGCTTATTTGGCTTCTATCTATGCATTCTGACACTCCAACAATGTGTTCTGCTTCAATGTGGGTCATTTTACAAAGGTGCTTATTCCTGGAGTGAACATGCAGTTCTACTCAAGAGTAAGGAACTAAGCGAAATAAAGCCATGGAACGCTTATTTGCTTTCTATCTATGCATTCTGACACTCCAACAATGTGTTCTGCTTCAATTTGGCTCGTTTTACAAAGGTGCTTATTCCTGGAGTGAATATGCAGTTCTACTCAAGAGTAAGCAACTAAGAGAAATAAAGCCATGGAACGCTTATTTGCCCTCTATCTATGCATACTGACACTCCAATAATGTGTTCTGCTTCAATTTGGCTCATTTTACAAAGATGCTTATTTCTGGAGTGAACATGTAGTTCTACTCAAGAGTAAGCATCTAAGCGAAATATAGCCATGGAACGCTTATTTGCCTTCTATCTATGCATTCTGACACTCCAACAATGTGTTCTGCTTCAATTTGACTCATTTTACAAAGGTGCTTATTCCTGGAGTGAATATGCAGTTCTACTCAAGAGTAAGCAACTAAGCGAAATAAAGCCATAGAACGCTTATTTGCCTTCTATCTATGCATTCTGACACTCCAACAATGTGTTCTGCTTCAATTTGGTTCATTTTACAAAGGTGCTTTTTGCTGGAGTGAATATGCAGTTCTACTCAAGAGTAAGCAACTAAGCGAAATAAAGCCATAGAACGCTTACTTGCCTTCTATCTATGCATTCTGACACTCCAACAATGTGTTCTGCTTCAATTTGGCTCATTTTACAAAGGTACTTATTGCTGGAGTGAATATGCAGTTCTACTCCAGATTAAGCAACTCAGCGAAATAAAGCCATAGAACGCTTATTTGCCTTCTATCTATGCATTCTGACACTCCAACAATGTGTTCTGCTTCAATTTGGCTCATTTTACAAAGGTGCTTATTGCTGGAGTGAATATGCAGTTCTACTCAAGAGTAAGCAACTAAGCGAAATAAAGCCATGGAACGCTTATTTGCCTTCTATCTATGCATTCTGACACTCCAACAATGTGTTCTGCTTCAATTTGACTCATTTTACAAAGGTGCTTATTCCTGGAGTGAACATGCAGTTCTCCTCAAGAGTAAGCAACTAAGCGAAATAAAGCCATGGAACACTTATTTGCCTTCTATCTATGCATTCTGACACTCCAATAATGTGTTCTGCTTCAGTTTAGCTCATTTTACAAAGATGCTTATTTCTGGAGTGAACATGCAGTTCTACTCAAGAGTAAGCATCTAAGCGAAATAAAGCCATGGAACGCTTATTTGCCTTCTATCTATGCATTCTGACAATCCAACAATGTGTTCTGCTTCAATTTGACTCATTTTACAAAGGTGCTTATTCCTGGAGTGAATATGCAGTTCTACTCAAGAGTAAGCAACTAAGCGAAATAAAGCCATGGAACGCTTATTTGCCTTCTATGTATTCTGACACTCCAACAATGTGTTCTGCTTCAATGTGGGTCATTTTAAAGGTGCTTATTCCTGGAGTGAACATGCAGTTCTACTCAAGAGTAAGCATCTAAGCGAAATAAAGCCATGGAACGCTTATTTGGCTTCTATCTATGCATTCTGACACTCCAACAATGTGTTCTGCTTCAATGTGGGTCATTTTACAAAGGTGCTTATTCCTGGAGTGAACATGCAGTTCTACTCAAGAGTAAGGAACTAAGCGAAATAAAGCCATGGAACGCTTATTTGCTTTCTATCTATGCATTCTGACACTCCAACAATGTGTTCTGCTTCAATTTGACTCATTTTACAAAGGTGCTTATTCCTGGAGTGAACATGCAGTTCTACTCAAGAGTAAGCAACTAAGCGAAATAAAGCCATGGAACGCTTACTTGCCTTCTATCTATGCATTCTGACACTCCAACAATGTGTTCTGCTTCAATTTGACTCATTTTACAAAGATGCTTATTCCTGGAGTGAATATGCAGTTCTACTCAAGAGTAAGCAACTAAGTGAAATAAAGCTATAGAACGCTTATTTGCCTTCTATCTATGTATTCTGACACTCCAACAATGTGTTCTGCTTCAATGTGGGTCATTTTACAAAGGTGCTTATTCCTGGAGTGAACATGCAGTTCTACTCAAGAGTAAGCAACTAAGCGAAATAAAGCCATGGAACGCTTATTTGCCTTCTATCTATGCATTCTGACACTCCAACAATTTGTTCTACTTCAATTTGGTTCATTTTACGAAGGTGCTTATTGCTAGAGTGAATATGCAGTTCTACTCAAGAGTAAGCAACTAAGCGAAATAAAGCCATGGAACGCTTATTTGCCTTCTATCTATGCATTCTGACACTCCAACAATGTGTTCTCCTTCAATTTGGTTCATTTTACAAAGGTGCTTATTGCTGGAGTGAATATGCAGTTCTACTCAAGAGTAAGCAACTCAGCGAAATAAAGCCATAGAACGCTTACTTGCCTCCTATCTATGCATTCTGACACTCCAACAATGTGTTCTGCTTCAATTTGACTCATTTTACAAAGGTGCTTATTCCTGGAGTGAATATGCAGTTCTACTCAAGAGTAAGCAACTAAGCGAAATAAAGCCATGGAACGCTTATTTGCCTTCTATCTATGCATTCTGACACTCCAACAATGTGTTCTGCTTCAATTTGACTCATTTTACAAAGGTGCTTATTCCTGGAGTGAATATGCAGTTCTACTCAAGAGTAAGCAACTAAGCGAAATAAAGCCATGGAACGCTTATTTGCCTTCTATCTATGCATTCTGACACTCCAACAATGTGTTCTGCTTCAATTTGGTTCATTTTACAAAGGTGCTTATTGCTGGAGTGAATATGCAGTTCTAGTCAAGAGTAAGCAACTAAGCGAAATAAAGCCATGGAACGCTTATTTGCCTTCTATCTATGCATTCTGACACTCCAACAATGTGTTCTGCTTCAATTTGACTCATTTTACAAAGGTGCTTATTCCTGGAGTGAATATGCAGTTCTACTCAAGAGTAAGCAACTAAGCGAAATAAAGCCATGGAACGCTTATTTGCCTTCTATCTATGCATTCTGACACTCCAACAATGTGTTCTGCTTCAATTTGACTCATTTTACAAAAAGGCTTATTTCTGGAGTGAACATGCAGTTCTACTCAAGAGTAAGCAACTAAGCGAAATAAAGCCATGGAACGCTTATTTGCCTTCTATCTATGCATTCTGACACTCCAACAATGTGTTCTGCTTCAATTTGGTTCATTTTACAAAGGTGCTTATTGCTGGAGAGAACATGCAGTTCTAGTCAAGAGTAAGCAACTCAGCGAAATAAAGCCATAGAACGCTTATTTGCCTTCTATCTATGCATTCTGACACTCCAACAATGTGTTCTGCTTCAATTTGACTCATTTTACAAAGATGCTTATTCCTGGAGTGAATATGCAGTTCTACTCAAGAGTAAGCAACTAAGTGAAATAAAGCTATAGAACGCTTATTTGCCTTCTATCTATGTATTCTGACACTCCAACAATGTGTTCTGCTTCAATGTGGGTCATTTTACAAAGGTGCTTATTCCTGGAGTGAACATGCAGTTCTACTCAAGAGTAAGCAACTAAGCGAAATAAAGCCATGGAACGCTTATTTGCCTTCTATCTATGCATTCTGACACTCCAACAATGTGTTCTGCTTCAATTTGGTTCATTTTACAAAGGTGCTTATTGCTAGAGTGAATATGCAGTTCTACTCAAGAGTAAGCAACTAAGCGAAATAAAGCCATAGAACGCTTACTTGCCTCCTATCTATGCATTCTGACACTCCAACAATGTGTTCTGCTTCAATTTGGCTCATTTTACAAAGGTGCTTATTGCTGGAGTGAATATGCAGTTCTACTCAAGAGTAAGCAACTCAGCGAAATAAAGCCATAGAACGCTTACTTGCCTCCTATCTATGCATTCTGACACTCCAACAATGTGTTCTGCTTCAATTTGGTTCATTTTACAAAGTGCTTATTGCTGGTGAGCAGATGCATTTCTACTCAAGAGTAAGCAACTCAGCGAAATAAAGCCATAGAACGCTTATTTGCCTCCTATCTATGCAATCTGACACTCCAACAATGTGTTCTGCTTCAATTTGGCTCGTTTTACAAAGGTGCTTATTGCTGGAGAGCAGATGCATTTCTACGCAAGAGTAAGCAACTCAGCGAAATAAAGCCATAGAACGCTTATTTGCCTTCTATCTATGCATTCTGACACTCCAACAATGTGTTCTGCTTCAATTTGGCTCATTTTACAAAGATGCTTATTTCTGGAGTGAACATGTAGTTCTACTCAAGAGTAAGCATCTAAGCGAAATATAGCCATGGAACGCTTATTTGCCTTCTATCTATGCATTCTGACACTCCAACAATGTGTTCTGCTTCAATTTGACTCATTTTACAAAGCTGCTTATTCCTGGAGTGAATATGCAGTTCTACTCAAGAGTAAGCAACTAAGCGAAATAAAGCCATAGAACGCTTATTTGCCTTCTATCTATGCATTCTGACACTCCAACAATGTGTTCTGCTTCAATTTGGTTCATTTTACAAAGGTGCTTTTTGCTGGAGTGAATATGCAGTTCTACTCAAGAGTAAGCAACTAAGCGAAATAAAGCCATAGAACGCTTACTTGCCTTCTATCTATGCATTCTGACACTCCAACAATGTGTTCTGCTTCAATTTGGCTCATTTTACAAAGGTACTTATTGCTGGAGTGAATATGCAGTTCTACTCAAGAGTAAGCAACTAAGCGAAATAAAGCCATGGAACGCTTATTTGCCTTCTATCTATGCATTCTGACACTCCAACAATGTGTTCTGCTTCAATTTGACTCATTTTACAAAGGTGCTTATTCCTGGAGTGAACATGCAGTTCTCCTCAAGAGTAAGCAACTAAGCGAAATAAAGCCATGGAACGCTTATTTGCCTTCTATCTATGCATTCTGACACTCCAACAATTTGTTCTACTTCAATTTGGTTCATTTTACAAAGGTGCTTATTGCTAGAGTGAATATGCAGTTCTACTCAAGAGTAAGCAACTAAGCGAAATAAAGCCATAGAACGCTTACTTGCCTCCTATCTATGCATTCTGACACTCCAACAATGTGTTCTGCTTCAATTTGGCTCATTTTACAAAGGTGCTTATTGCTGGAGTGAATATGCAGTTCTACTCCAGATTAAGCAACTCCGCGAAAAAAAGCCATGGAACGCTTATTTGCCTTCTATCTATGCATTCTGACACTCCAACAATGTGTTCTCCTTCAATTTGGTTCATTTTACAAAGGTGCTTATTGCTGGAGTGAATATGCAGTTCTACTCAAGAGTAAGCAACTCAGCGAAATAAAGCCATAGAACGCTTACTTGCCTCCTATCTATGCATTCTGACACTCCAACAATGTGTTCTGCTTCAATTTGACTCATTTTACAAAGGTGCTTATTCCTGGAGTGAATATGCAGTTCTACTCAAGAGTAAGCAACTAAGCGAAATAAAGCAATGGAACGCTTATTTGCCTTCTATCTATGCATTCTGACACTCCAACAATGTGTTCTGCTTCAATTTGACTCATTTTACAAAGGTGCTTATTCCTGGAGTGAATATGCAGTTCTACTCAAGAGTAAGCAACTAAGCGAAATAAAGCCATGGAACGCTTATTTGCCTTCTATCTATGCATTCTGACACTCCAACAATGTGTTCTGCTTCAATTTGACTCATTTTACAAAGATGCTTATTTCTGGAGTGAACATGCAGTTCTACTCAAGAGTAAGCAACTAAGCGAAATAAAGCCATGGAACGCTTATTTGCCTTCTATCTATGCATTCTGACACTCCAACAATGTGTTCTGCTTCAATTTGGTTCATTTTACAAAGGTGCTTATTGCTGGAGTGAATATGCAGTTCTAGTCAAGAGTAAGCAACTAAGCGAAATAAAGCCATGGAACGCTTATTTGCCTTCTATCTATGCATTCTGACACTCCAACAATGTGTTCTGCTTCAATTTGACTCATTTTACAAAGATGCTTATTTCTGGAGTGAACATGCAGTTCTACTCAAGAGTAAGCAACTAAGCGAAATAAAGCCATGGAACGCTTATTTGCCTTCTATCTATGCATTCTGACACTCCAACAATGTGTTCTGCTTCAATTTGGTTCATTTTACAAAGGTGCTTTTTGCTGGAGTGAATATGCAGTTCTACTCAAGAGTAAGCAACTAAGCGAAATAAAGCCATAGAACGCTTACTTGCCTTCTATCTATGCATTCTGACACTCCAACAATGTGTTCTGCTTCAATTTGGCTCATTTTACAAAGGTACTTATTGCTGGAGTGAATATGCAGTTCTACTCCAGATTAAGCAACTCAGCGAAATAAAGCCATAGAACGCTTATTTGCCTTCTATCTATGCATTCTGACACTCCAACAATGTGTTCTGCTTCAATTTGGCTCATTTTACAAAGGTGCTTATTGCTGGAGTGAATATGCAGTTCTACTCAAGAGTAAGCAACTAAGCGAAATAAAGCCATGGAACGCTTATTTGCCTTCTATCTATGCATTCTGACACTCCAACAATGTGTTCTGCTTCAATTTGACTCATTTTACAAAGGTGCTTATTCCTGGAGTGAACATGCAGTTCTCCTCAAGAGTAAGCAACTAAGCGAAATAAAGCCATGGAACACTTATTTGCCTTCTATCTATGCATTCTGACACTCCAATAATGTGTTCTGCTTCAGTTTAGCTCATTTTACAAAGATGCTTATTTCTGGAGTGAACATGCAGTTCTACTCAAGAGTAAGCATCTAAGCGAAATAAAGCCATGGAACGCTTATTTGCCTTCTATCTATGCATTCTGACAATCCAACAATGTGTTCTGCTTCAATTTGACTCATTTTACAAAGGTGCTTATTCCTGGAGTGAATATGCAGTTCTACTCAAGAGTAAGCAACTAAGCGAAATAAAGCCATGGAACGCTTATTTGCCTTCTATGTATTCTGACACTCCAACAATGTGTTCTGCTTCAATGTGGGTCATTTTAAAGGTGCTTATTCCTGGAGTGAACATGCAGTTCTACTCAAGAGTAAGCATCTAAGCGAAATAAAGCCATGGAACGCTTATTTGGCTTCTATCTATGCATTCTGACACTCCAACAATGTGTTCTGCTTCAATGTGGGTCATTTTACAAAGGTGCTTATTCCTGGAGTGAACATGCAGTTCTACTCAAGAGTAAGGAACTAAGCGAAATAAAGCCATGGAACGCTTATTTGCTTTCTATCTATGCATTCTGACACTCCAACAATGTGTTCTGCTTCAATTTGACTCATTTTACAAAGGTGCTTATTCCTGGAGTGAACATGCAGTTCTACTCAAGAGTAAGCAACTAAGCGAAATAAAGCCATGGAACGCTTACTTGCCTTCTATCTATGCATTCTGACACTCCAACAATGTGTTCTGCTTCAATTTGACTCATTTTACAAAGATGCTTATTCCTGGAGTGAATATGCAGTTCTACTCAAGAGTAAGCAACTAAGTGAAATAAAGCTATAGAACGCTTATTTGCCTTCTATCTATGTATTCTGACACTCCAACAATGTGTTCTGCTTCAATGTGGGTCATTTTACAAAGGTGCTTATTCCTGGAGTGAACATGCAGTTCTACTCAAGAGTAAGCAACTAAGCGAAATAAAGCCATGGAACGCTTATTTGCCTTCTATCTATGCATTCTGACACTCCAACAATTTGTTCTACTTCAATTTGGTTCATTTTACAAAGGTGCTTATTGCTAGAGTGAATATGCAGTTCTACTCAAGAGTAAGCAACTAAGCGAAATAAAGCCATAGAACGCTTACTTGCCTCCTATCTATGCATTCTGACACTCCAACAATGTGTTCTGCTTCAATTTGGCTCATTTTACAAAGGTGCTTATTGCTGGAGTGAATATGCAGTTCTACTCCAGATTAAGCAACTCCGCGAAAAAAAGCCATGGAACGCTTATTTGCCTTCTATCTATGCATTCTGACACTCCAACAATGTGTTCTCCTTCAGTTTGGTTCATTTTACAAAGGTGCTTATTGCTGGAGTGAATATGCAGTTCTACTCAAGAGTAAGCAACTCAGCGAAATAAAGCCATAGAACGCTTACTTGCCTCCTATCTATGCATTCTGACACTCCAACAATGTGTTCTGCTTCAATTTGACTCATTTTCAAAGGTGCTTATTCCTGGAGTGAATATGCAGTTCTACTCAAGAGTAAGCAACTAAGCGAAATAAAGCCATGGAACGCTTATTTGCCTTCTATCTATGCATTCTGACAATCCAACAATGTGTTCTGCTTCAATTTGACTCATTTTACAAAGGTGCTTATTCCTGGAGTGAATATGCAGTTCTACTCAAGAGTAAGCAACTAAGCGAAATAAAGCCATGGAACGCTTATTTGCCTTCTATGTATTCTGACACTCCAACAATGTGTTCTGCTTCAATGTGGGTCATTTTAAAGGTGCTTATTCCTGGAGTGAACATGCAGTTCTACTCAAGAGTAAGCATCTAAGCGAAATAAAGCCATGGAACGCTTATTTGGCTTCTATCTATGCATTCTGACACTCCAACAATGTGTTCTGCTTCAATGTGGGTCATTTTACAAAGGTGCTTATTCCTGGAGTGAACATGCAGTTCTACTCAAGAGTAAGGAACTAAGCGAAATAAAGCCATGGAACGCTTATTTACTTTCTATCTATGCATTCTGACACTCCAACAATGTGTTCTGCTTCAATTTGACTCATTTTACAAAGGTGCTTATTCCTGGAGTGAACATGCAGTTCTACTCAAGAGTAAGCAACTAAGCGAAATAAAGCCATGGAACGCTTACTTGCCTTCTATCTATGCATTCTGACACTCCAACAATGTGTTCTGCTTCAATTTGACTCATTTTACAAAGATGCTTATTCCTGGAGTGAATATGCAGTTCTACTCAAGAGTAAGCAACTAAGTGAAATAAAGCTATAGAACGCTTATTTGCCTTCTATCTATGTATTCTGACACTCCAACAATGTGTTCTGCTTCAATGTGGGTCATTTTACAAAGGTGCTTATTCCTGGAGTGAACATGCAGTTCTACTCAAGAGTAAGCAACTAAGCGAAATAAAGCCATGGAACGCTTATTTGCCTTCTATCTATGCATTCTGACACTCCAACAATTTGTTCTACTTCAATTTGGTTCATTTTACAAAGGTGCTTATTGCTAGAGTGAATATGCAGTTCTACTCAAGAGTAAGCAACTAAGCGAAATAAAGCCATGGAACGCTTATTTGCCTTCTATCTATGCATTCTGACACTCCAACAATGTGTTCTGCTTCAATTTGACTCATTTTACAAAGGTGCTTATTCCTGGAGTGAATATGCAGTTCTACTCAAGAGTAAGCAACTAAGCGAAATAAAGCCATGGAACGCTTATTTGCCTTCTATCTATGCATTCTGACACTCCAACAATGTGTTCTGCTTCAATTTGACTCATTTTACAAAGATGCTTATTTCTGGAGTGAACATGCAGTTCTACTCAAGAGTAAGCAACTAAGCGAAATAAAGCCATGGAACGCTTATTTGCCTTCTATCTATGCATTCTGACACTCCAACAATGTGTTCTGCTTCAATTTGGTTCATTTTACAAAGGTGCTTATTGCTGGAGTGAATATGCAGTTCTAGTCAAGAGTAAGCAACTAAGCGAAATAAAGCCATGGAACGCTTATTTGCCTTCTATCTATGCATTCTGACACTCCAACAATGTGTTCTGCTTCAATTTGACTCATTTTACAAAGGTGCTTATTCCTGGAGTGAATATGCAGTTCTACTCAAGAGTAAGCAACTAAGCGAAATAAAGCCATGGAACGCTTATTTGCCTTCTATCTATGCATTCTGACACTCCAACAATGTGTTCTGCTTCAATTTGACTCATTTTACAAAAAGGCTTATTTCTGGAGTGAACATGCAGTTCTACTCAAGAGTAAGCAACTAAGCGAAATAAAGCCATGGAACGCTTATTTGCCTTCTATCTATGCATTCTGACACTCCAACAATGTGTTCTGCTTCAATTTGGTTCATTTTACAAAGGTGCTTATTGCTGGAGAGAACATGCAGTTCTAGTCAAGAGTAAGCAACTCAGCGAAATAAAGCCATAGAACGCTTATTTGCCTTCTATCTATGCATTCTGACACTCCAACAATGTGTTCTGCTTCAATTTGACTCATTTTACAAAGATGCTTATTCCTGGAGTGAATATGCAGTTCTACTCAAGAGTAAGCAACTAAGTGAAATAAAGCTATAGAACGCTTATTTGCCTTCTATCTATGTATTCTGACACTCCAACAATGTGTTCTGCTTCAATGTGGGTCATTTTACAAAGGTGCTTATTCCTGGAGTGAACATGCAGTTCTACTCAAGAGTAAGCAACTAAGCGAAATAAAGCCATGGAACGCTTATTTGCCTTCTATCTATGCATTCTGACACTCCAACAATGTGTTCTGCTTCAATTTGGTTCATTTTACAAAGGTGCTTATTGCTAGAGTGAATATGCAGTTCTACTCAAGAGTAAGCAACTAAGCGAAATAAAGCCATAGAACGCTTACTTGCCTCCTATCTATGCATTCTGACACTCCAACAATGTGTTCTGCTTCAATTTGGCTCATTTTACAAAGGTGCTTATTGCTGGAGTGAATATGCAGTTCTACTCAAGAGTAAGCAACTCAGCGAAATAAAGCCATAGAACGCTTACTTGCCTCCTATCTATGCATTCTGACACTCCAACAATGTGTTCTGCTTCAATTTGGTTCATTTTACAAAGTGCTTATTGCTGGTGAGCAGATGCATTTCTACTCAAGAGTAAGCAACTCAGCGAAATAAAGCCATAGAACGCTTATTTGCCTCCTATCTATGCAATCTGACACTCCAACAATGTGTTCTGCTTCAATTTGGCTCGTTTTACAAAGGTGCTTATTGCTGGAGAGCAGATGCATTTCTACGCAAGAGTAAGCAACTCAGCGAAATAAAGCCATAGAACGCTTATTTGCCTTCTATCTATGCATTCTGACACTCCAACAATGTGTTCTGCTTCAATTTGGCTCATTTTACAAAGATGCTTATTTCTGGAGTGAACATGTAGTTCTACTCAAGAGTAAGCATCTAAGCGAAATATAGCCATGGAACGCTTATTTGCCTTCTATCTATGCATTCTGACACTCCAACAATGTGTTCTGCTTCAATTTGACTCATTTTACAAAGGTGCTTATTCCTGGAGTGAACATGTAGTTCTACTCAAGAGTAAGCATCTAAGCGAAATATAGCCATGGAACGCTTATTTGCCTTCTATCTATGCATTCTGACAATCCAACAATGTGTTCTGCTTCAATTTGACTCATTTTACAAAGGTGCTTATTCCTGGAGTGAACATGCAGTTCTCCTCAAGAGTAAGCAACTAAGCGAAATAAAGCCATGGAACACTTATTTGCCTTCTATCTATGCATTCTGACACTCCAATAATGTGTTCTGCTTCAATTTGGTTCATTTTACAAAGGTGCTTATTGCTAGAGTGAATATGCAGTTCTACTCAAGAGTAAGCAACTAAGCGAAATAAAGCCATAGAACGCTTACTTGCCTCCTATCTATGCATTCTGACACTCCAACAATGTGTTCTGCTTCAATTTGGCTCATTTTACAAAGGTGCTTATTGCTGGAGTGAATATGCAGTTCTACTCAAGAGTAAGCAACTCAGCGAAATAAAGCCATAGAACGCTTACTTGCCTCCTATCTATGCATTCTGACACTCCAACAATGTGTTCTGCTTCAATTTGGTTCATTTTACAAAGTGCTTATTGCTGGTGAGCAGATGCATTTCTACTCAAGAGTAAGCAACTCAGCGAAATAAAGCCATAGAACGCTTATTTGCCTCCTATCTATGCAATCTGACACTCCAACAATGTGTTCTGCTTCAATTTGGCTCGTTTTACAAAGGTGCTTATTGCTGGAGAGCAGATGCATTTCTACGCAAGAGTAAGCAACTCAGCGAAATAAAGCCATAGAACGCTTTTTTGCCTTCTATCTATGCATTCTGACACTCCAACAATGTGTTCTGCTTCAATTTGGCTCATTTTACAAAGATGCTTATTTCTGGAGTGAACATGTAGTTCTACTCAAGAGTAAGCATCTAAGCGAAATATAGCCATGGAACGCTTATTTGCCTTCTATCTATGCATTCTGACACTCCAACAATGTGTTCTGCTTCAATTTGACTCATTTTACAAAGGTGCTTATTCCTGGAGTGAATATGCAGTTCTACTCAAGAGTAAGCAACTAAGCGAAATAAAGCCATAGAACGCTTATTTGCCTTCTATCTATGCATTCTGACACTCCAACAATGTGTTCTGCTTCAATTTGGTTCATTTTACAAAGGTGCTTTTTGCTGGAGTGAATATGCAGTTCTACTCAAGAGTAAGCAACTAAGCGAAATAAAGCCATAGAACGCTTACTTGCCTTCTATCTATGCATTCTGACACTCCAACAATGTGTTCTGCTTCAATTTGGCTCATTTTACAAAGGTACTTATTGCTGGAGTGAATATGCAGTTCTACTCAAGAGTAAGCAACTAAGCGAAATAAAGCCATGGAACGCTTATTTGCCTTCTATCTATGCATTCTGACACTCCAACAATGTGTTCTGCTTCAATTTGACTCATTTTACAAAGGTGCTTATTCCTGGAGTGAACATGCAGTTCTCCTCAAGAGTAAGCAACTAAGCGAAATAAAGCCATGGAACACTTATTTGCCTTCTATCTATGCATTCTGACACTCCAATAATGTGTTCTGCTTCAGTTTAGCTCATTTTACAAAGATGCTTATTTCTGGAGTGAACATGCAGTTCTACTCAAGAGTAAGCATCTAAGCGAAATAAAGCCATGGAACGCTTATTTGCCTTCTATCTATGCATTCTGACAATCCAACAATGTGTTCTGCTTCAATTTGACTCATTTTACAAAGGTGCTTATTCCTGGAGTGAATATGCAGTTCTACTCAAGAGTAAGCAACTAAGCGAAATAAAGCCATGGAACGCTTATTTGCCTTCTATGCATTCTGACACTCCAACAATGTGTTCTGCTTCAATGTGGGTCATTTTAAAGGTGCTTATTCCTGGAGTGAACATGCAGTTCTACTCAAGAGTAAGCATCTAAGCGAAATAAAGCCATGGAACGCTTATTTGGCTTCTATCTATGCATTCTGACACTCCAACAATGTGTTCTGCTTCAATGTGGGTCATTTTACAAAGGTGCTTATTCCTGGAGTGAACATGCAGTTCTACTCAAGAGTAAGGAACTAAGCGAAATAAAGCCATGGAACGCTTATTTGCCTTCTATCTATGCATTCTGACACTCCAACAATGTGTTCTGCTTCAATTTGACTCATTTTACAAAGATGCTTATTTCTGGAGTGAACATGCAGTTCTACTCAAGAGTAAGCAACTAAGCGAAATAAAGCCATGGAACGCTTATTTGCCTTCTATCTATGCATTCTGACACTCCAACAATGTGTTCTGCTTCAATTTGGTTCATTTTACAAAGGTGCTTATTGCTGGAGTGAATATGCAGTTCTAGTCAAGAGTAAGCAACTAAGCGAAATAAAGCCATGGAACGCTTATTTGCCTTCTATCTATGCATTCTGACACTCCAACAATGTGTTCTGCTTCAATTTGACTCATTTTACAAAGGTGCTTATTCCTGGAGTGAATATGCAGTTCTACTCAAGAGTAAGCAACTAAGCGAAATAAAGCCATGGAACGCTTATTTGCCTTCTATCTATGCATTCTGACACTCCAACAATGTGTTCTGCTTCAATTTGACTCATTTTACAAAAAGGCTTATTTCTGGAGTGAACATGCAGTTCTACTCAAGAGTAAGCAACTAAGCGAAATAAAGCCATGGAACGCTTATTTGCCTTCTATCTATGCATTCTGACACTCCAACAATGTGTTCTGCTTCAATTTGACTCATTTTACAAAGATGCTTATTCCTGGAGTGAATATGCAGTTCTACTCAAGAGTAAGCAACTAAGTGAAATAAAGCTATAGAACGCTTATTTGCCTTCTATCTATGTATTCTGACACTCCAACAATGTGTTCTGCTTCAATGTGGGTCATTTTACAAAGGTGCTTATTCCTGGAGTGAACATGCAGTTCTACTCAAGAGTAAGCAACTAAGCGAAATAAAGCCATGGAACGCTTATTTGCCTTCTATCTATGCATTCTGACACTCCAACAATGTGTTCTGCTTCAATTTGGTTCATTTTACAAAGGTGCTTATTGCTAGAGTGAATATGCAGTTCTACTCAAGAGTAAGCAACTAAGCGAAATAAAGCCATAGAACGCTTACTTGCCTCCTATCTATGCATTCTGACACTCCAACAATGTGTTCTGCTTCAATTTGGCTCATTTTACAAAGGTGCTTATTGCTGGAGTGAATATGCAGTTCTACTCAAGAGTAAGCAACTCAGCGAAATAAAGCCATAGAACGCTTACTTGCCTCCTATCTATGCATTCTGACACTCCAACAATGTGTTCTGCTTCAATTTGGTTCATTTTACAAAGTGCTTATTGCTGGTGAGCAGATGCATTTCTACTCAAGAGTAAGCAACTCAGCGAAATAAAGCCATAGAACGCTTATTTGCCTCCTATCTATGCAATCTGACACTCCAACAATGTGTTCTGCTTCAATTTGGCTCGTTTTACAAAGGTGCTTATTGCTGGAGAGCAGATGCATTTCTACGCAAGAGTAAGCAACTCAGCGAAATAAAGCCATAGAACGCTTATTTGCCTTCTATCTATGCATTCTGACACTCCAACAATGTGTTCTGCTTCAATTTGACTCATTTTACAAAGGTGCTTATTCCTGGAGTGAATATGCAGTTCTACTCAAGAGTAAGCAACTAAGCGAAATAAAGCCATAGAACGCTTATTTGCCTTCTATCTATGCATTCTGACACTCCAACAATGTGTTCTGCTTCAATTTGGTTCATTTTACAAAGGTGCTTTTTGCTGGAGTGAATATGCAGTTCTACTCAAGAGTAAGCAACTAAGCGAAATAAAGCCATAGAACGCTTACTTGCCTTCTATCTATGCATTCTGACACTCCAACAATGTGTTCTGCTTCAATTTGGCTCATTTTACAAAGGTACTTATTGCTGGAGTGAATATGCAGTTCTACTCAAGAGTAAGCAACTAAGCGAAATAAAGCCATGGAACGCTTATTTGCCTTCTATCTATGCATTCTGACACTCCAACAATGTGTTCTGCTTCAATTTGACTCATTTTACAAAGGTGCTTATTCCTGGAGTGAACATGCAGTTCTCCTCAAGAGTAAGCAACTAAGCGAAATAAAGCCATGGAACACTTATTTGCCTTCTATCTATGCATTCTGACACTCCAATAATGTGTTCTGCTTCAGTTTAGCTCATTTTACAAAGATGCTTATTTCTGGAGTGAACATGCAGTTCTACTCAAGAGTAAGCATCTAAGCGAAATAAAGCCATGGAACGCTTATTTGCCTTCTATCTATGCATTCTGACAATCCAACAATGTGTTCTGCTTCAATTTGACTCATTTTACAAAGGTGCTTATTCCTGGAGTGAATATGCAGTTCTACTCAAGAGTAAGCAACTAAGCGAAATAAAGCCATGGAACGCTTATTTGCCTTCTATGTATTCTGACACTCCAACAATGTGTTCTGCTTCAATGTGGGTCATTTTAAAGGTGCTTATTCCTGGAGTGAACATGCAGTTCTACTCAAGAGTAAGCATCTAAGCGAAATAAAGCCATGGAACGCTTATTTGGCTTCTATCTATGCATTCTGACACTCCAACAATGTGTTCTGCTTCAATGTGGGTCATTTTACAAAGGTGCTTATTCCTGGAGTGAACATGCAGTTCTACTCAAGAGTAAGGAACTAAGCGAAATAAAGCCATGGAACGCTTATTTGCTTTCTATCTATGCATTCTGACACTCCAATAATGTGTTCTGCTTCAATTTAGCTCATTTTACAAAGATGCTTATTTCTGGAGTGAACATGCAGTTCTACTCAAGAGTAAGCATCTAAGCAAAATAAAGCCATGGAACGCTTATTTGCCTTCTATCTATGCATTCTGACAATCCAACAATGCGTTCTGCTTCAATTTGACTCATTTTACAAAGGTGCTTATTCCTGGAGTGAATATGCAGTTCTACTCAAGAGTAAGCAACTAAGCGAAATAAAGCCATAGAACGCTTATTTGCCTTCTATGTATTCTGACACTCCAACAATGTGTTCTGCTTCAATGTGGGTCATTTTACAAAGGTGCTTATTCCTGGAGTGAACATGCAGTTCTACTCAAGAGTAAGGAACTAAGCGAAATAAAGCCATGGGACGCTTATTTGCTTTCTATCTATGCATTCTGAAACTCCAACAATGTGTTCTGCTTCAATTTGACTCATTTTACAAAGGTGCTTATTCCTGGAGTGAACATGCAGTTCTACTCAAGAGTAAGCAACTAAGCGAAATAAAGCCATGGAACGCTTATTTGCCTTCTATCTATGCATTCTGACACTCCAACAATGTGTTCTGCTTCAATTTGACTCATTTTACAAAGGTGCTTATTCCTGGAGTGAACATGCAGTTCTCCTCAAGAGTACGCAACTAAGCGAAATAAAGCCATGGAACGCTTATTTGCCTTCTATCTATGCATTCTGGCACTCCAACAATGTGTTCTGCTTCAATTTGGCTCATTTTACAAAGGTGCTTATTCCTGGAGTGAATATGCAGTTCTACTCAAGAGTAAGCAACTAAGCGAAATAAAGCCATGGAATGCTTATTTGCCTTCTATCTATGCATTCTGACACTCCAACAATGTGTTCTGCTTCAATTTGACTCATTTTACAAAGGTGCTTATTGCTGGAGTGAATATGCAGTTCTACTCAAGAGTAAGCAACTAAGCGAAATAAAGCCATGGAACGCTTATTTGCCTTCTATCTATGCATTCTGACACTCCAACAATGTGTTCTGCTTCAATTTGACTCATTTTACAAAGGTGCTTATTCCTGGAGTGAACATGCAGTTCTCCTCAAGAGTACGCAACTAAGCGAAATAAAGCCATGGAACGCTTATTTGCCTTCTATCTATGCATTCTGGCACTCCAACAATGTGTTCTGCTTCAATTTGGCTCATTTTACAAAGGTGCTTATTCCTGGAGTGAATATGCAGTTCTACTCAAGAGTAAGCAACTAAGCGAAATAAAGCCATGGAATGCTTATTTGCCTTCTATCTATGCATTCTGACACTCCAACAATGTGTTCTGCTTCAATTTGACTCATTTTACAAAGGTGCTTATTGCTGGAGTGAATATGCAGTTCTACTCAAGAGTAAGCAACTAAGCGAAATAAAGCCATGGAACGCTTATTTGCCTTCTATCTATGCATTCTGACACTCCAACAATGTGTTCTGCTTCAATTTGACTCATTTTACAAAGGTGCTTATTCCTGGAGTGAATATGCAGTTCTACTCAAGAGTAAGCAACTAAGCGAAATAAAGCCATGGAACACTTATTTGCCTTCTATCTATGCATTCTGACACTCCAATAATGTGTTCTGCTTCAGTTTAGCTCATTTTACAAAGATGCTTATTTCTGGAGTGAACATGCAGTTCTACTCAAGAGTAAGCATCTAAGCGAAATAAAGCCATGGAACGCTTATTTGCCTTCTATCTATGCATTCTGACAATCCAACAATGTGTTCTGCTTCAATTTGACTCATTTTACAAAGGTGCTTATTCCTGGAGTGAATATGCAGTTCTACTCAAGAGTAAGCAACTAAGCGAAATAAAGCCATGGAACGCTTATTTGCCTTCTATCTATGCATTCTGACACTCCAACAATGTGTTCTGCTTCAATTTGACTCATTTTACAAAGATGCTTATTTCTGGAGTGAACATGCAGTTCTACTCAAGAGTAAGCAACTAAGCGAAATAAAGCCATGGAACGCTTATTTGCCTTCTATCTATGCATTCTGACACTCCAACAATGTGTTCTGCTTCAATTTGACTCATTTTACAAAGGTGCTTATTCCTGGAGTGAACATGCAATTCTACTCAAGAGTAAGCAACTAAGCGAAATAAAGCCATGGAACGCTTATTTGCTTTCTATCTATGCATTCTGACACTCCAACAATGTGTTCTGCTTCAATTTGACTCATTTTACAAAGATGCTTATTTCTGGAGTGAACATGCAGTTCTACTCAAGAGTAAGCAACTAAGCGAAATAAAGCCATGGAACGCTTATTTGCCTTCTATCTATGCATTCTGACACTCCAACAATGTGTTCTGCTTCAATTTGACTTATTTTACAAAGGTGCTTATTCCTGGAGTGAATATGCAGTTCTACTCAAGAGTAAGCAACTAAGCGAAATAAAGCCATGGAACGCTTATTTGCCTTCTATCTATGCATTCTGACACTCCAACAATGTGTTCTGCTTCAATTTGACTCATTTTACAAAGATCCTTATTTCTGGAGTGAACATGCAGTTCTACTCAAGAGTAAGCAACTAAGCGAAATAAAGCCATGGAACGCTTATTTGCCTTCTATCTATGCATTCTGACACTCCAACAATGTGTTCTGCTTCAATTTGACTCATTTTACAAAGATCCTTATTTCTGGAGTGAACATGCAGTTCTACTCAAGAGTAAGCAACTAAGCGAAATAAAGCCATGGAACGCTTATTTGCCTTCTATCTATGCATTCTGACACTCCAACAATGTGTTCTGCTTCAATTTGGTTCATTTTACAAAGGTGCTTATTGCTGGAGAGAACATGCAGTTCTAGTCAAGAGTAAGCAACTCAGCGAAATAAAGCCATAGAACGCTTATTTGCCTTCTATCTATGCATTCTGACACTCCAACAATGTGTTCTGCTTCAATTTGACTCATTTTACAAAGGTGCTTATTCCTGGAGTGAACATGCAATTCTACTCAAGAGTAAGCAACTAAGCGAAATAAAGCCATGGAACGCTTATTTGCCTTCTATCTATGCATTCTGACACTCCAACAATGTGTTCTGCTTCAATTTGACTCATTTTACAAAGGTGCTTATTCCTGGAGTGAACATGCAATTCTACTCAAGAGTAAGCAACTAAGCGAAATAAAGCCATGGAACGCTTATTTGCCTTCTATCTATGCATTCTGACACTCCAATAATGTGTTCTGCTTCAATTTAGCTCATTTTACAAAGATTCTTATTCCTGGAGTGAACATGCAATTCTACTCAAGAGTAAGCAACTAAGCGAAATAAAGCCATGGAACGCTTATTTGCCTTCTATCTATGCATTCTGACAATCCAACAATGCGTTCTGCTTCAATTTGACTCATTTTACAAAGATGCTTATTTCTGGAGTGAACATGTAGTTCTACTCAAGAGTAAGCATCTAAGCGAAATATAGCCATGGAACGCTTATTTGCCTTCTATCTATGCATTCTGACACTCCAACAATGTGTTCTGCTTCAATTTGACTCATTTTACAAAGGTGCTTATTCCTGGAGTGAATATGCAGTTCTACTCAAGAGTAAGCAACTAAGCGAAATAAAGCCATAGAACGCTTATTTGCCTTCTATCTATGCATTCTGACACTCCAACAATGTGTTCTGCTTCAATTTGGTTCATTTTACAAAGGTGCTTTTTGCTGGAGTGAATATGCAGTTCTACTCAAGAGTAAGCAACTAAGCGAAATAAAGCCATAGAACGCTTACTTGCCTTCTATCTATGCATTCTGACACTCCAACAATGTGTTCTGCTTCAATTTGGCTCATTTTACAAAAATACTTATTGCTGGAGTGAATATGCAGTTCTACTCCAGATTAAGCAACTCAGCGAAATAAAGCCATAGAACGCTTATTTGCCTTCTATCTATGCATTCTGACACTCCAACAATGTGTTCTGCTTCAATTTGGCTCATTTTACAAAGGTGCTTATTGCTGGAGTGAATATGCAGTTCTACTCAAGAGTAAGCAACTAAGCGAAATAAAGCCATGGAACGCTTATTTGCCTTCTATCTATGCATTCTGACACTCCAACAATGTGTTCTGCTTCAATTTGACTCATTTTACAAAGGTGCTTATTCCTGGAGTGAACATGCAGTTCTCCTCAAGAGTAAGCAACTAAGCGAAATAAAGCCATGGAACACTTATTTGCCTTCTATCTATGCATTCTGACACTCCAATAATGTGTTCTGCTTCAGTTTAGCTCATTTTACAAAGATGCTTATTTCTGGAGTGAACATGCAGTTCTACTCAAGAGTAAGCATCTAAGCGAAATAAAGCCATGGAACACTTATTTGCCTTCTATCTATGCATTCTGACACTCCAATAATGTGTTCTGCTTCAGTTTAGCTCATTTTACAAAGATGCTTATTTCTGGAGTGAATATGCAGTTCTACTCAAGAGTAAGCAACTAAGCGAAATAAAGCCATGGAACGCTTATTTGCCTTCTATGTATTCTGACACTCCAACAATGTGTTCTGCTTCAATGTGGGTCATTTTAAAGGTGCTTATTCCTGGAGTGAACATGCAGTTCTACTCAAGAGTAAGCATCTAAGCGAAATAAAGCCATGGAACGCTTATTTGGCTTCTATCTATGCATTCTGACACTCCAACAATGTGTTCTGCTTCAATGTGGGTCATTTTACAAAGGTGCTTATTCCTGGAGTGAACATGCAGTTCTACTCAAGAGTAAGGAACTAAGCGAAATAAAGCCATAGAACGCTTACTTGCCTTCTATCTATGCATTCTGACACTCCAACAATGTGTTCTGCTTCAATTTGGCTCATTTTACAAAAATACTTATTGCTGGAGTGAATATGCAGTTCTACTCCAGATTAAGCAACTCAGCGAAATAAAGCCATAGAACGCTTATTTGCCTTCTATCTATGCATTCTGACACTCCAACAATGTGTTCTGCTTCAATTTGGCTCATTTTACAAAGGTGCTTATTGCTGGAGTGAATATGCAGTTCTACTCAAGAGTAAGCAACTAAGCGAAATAAAGCCATGGAACGCTTATTTGCCTTCTATCTATGCATTCTGACACTCCAACAATGTGTTCTGCTTCAATTTGACTCATTTTACAAAGGTGCTTATTCCTGGAGTGAACATGCAGTTCTCCTCAAGAGTAAGCAACTAAGCGAAATAAAGCCATGGAACACTTATTTGCCTTCTATCTATGCATTCTGACACTCCAATAATGTGTTCTGCTTCAGTTTAGCTCATTTTACAAAGATGCTTATTTCTGGAGTGAACATGCAGTTCTACTCAAGAGTAAGCATCTAAGCGAAATAAAGCCATGGAACACTTATTTGCCTTCTATCTATGCATTCTGACACTCCAATAATGTGTTCTGCTTCAGTTTAGCTCATTTTACAAAGATGCTTATTTCTGGAGTGAATATGCAGTTCTACTCAAGAGTAAGCAACTAAGCGAAATAAAGCCATGGAACGCTTATTTGCCTTCTATGTATTCTGACACTCCAACAATGTGTTCTGCTTCAATGTGGGTCATTTTAAAGGTGCTTATTCCTGGAGTGAACATGCAGTTCTACTCAAGAGTAAGCATCTAAGCGAAATAAAGCCATGGAACGCTTATTTGGCTTCTATCTATGCATTCTGACACTCCAACAATGTGTTCTGCTTCAATGTGGGTCATTTTACAAAGGTGCTTATTCCTGGAGTGAACATGCAGTTCTACTCAAGAGTAAGGAACTAAGCGAAATAAAGCCATGGAACGCTTATTTGCTTTCTATCTATGCATTCTGACACTCCAACAATGTGTTCTGCTTCAATTTGACTCATTTTACAAAGGTGCTTATTCCTGGAGTGAACATGCAGTTCTACTCAAGAGTAAGCAACTAAGCGAAATAAAGCCATGGAACGCTTACTTGCCTTCTATCTATGCATTCTGACACTCCAACAATGTGTTCTGCTTCAATTTGACTCATTTTACAAAGGTGCTTATTCCCGGAGTGAACATGCAGTTCTCCTCAAGAGTAAGCAACTAAGCGAAATAAAGCCATGGAACGCTTATTTGCCTTCTATCTATGCATTCTGACACTCCAATAATGTGTTCTGCTTCAATTTAGCTCATTTTACAAAGATGCTTATTTCTGGAGTGAACATGCAGTTCTACTCAAGAGTAAGCATCTAAGCAAAATAAAGCCATGGAACGCTTATTTGCCTTCTATCTATGCATTCTGACAATCCAACAATGCGTTCTGCTTCAATTTGACTCATTTTACAAAGGTGCTTATTCCTGGAGTGAATATGCAGTTCTACTCAAGAGTAAGCAACTAAGCGAAATAAAGCCATAGAACGCTTATTTGCCTTCTATGTATTCTGACACTCCAACAATGTGTTCTGCTTCAATGTGGGTCATTTTACAAAGGTGCTTATTCCTGGAGTGAACATGCAGTTCTACTCAAGAGTAAGGAACTAAGCGAAATAAAGCCATGGGACGCTTATTTGCTTTCTATCTATGCATTCTGAAACTCCAACAATGTGTTCTGCTTCAATTTGACTCATTTTACAAAGGTGCTTATTCCTGGAGTGAACATGCAGTTCTACTCAAGAGTAAGCAACTAAGCGAAATAAAGCCATGGAACGCTTATTTGCCTTCTATCTATGCATTCTGACACTCCAACAATGTGTTCTGCTTCAATTTGACTCATTTTACAAAGGTGCTTATTCCTGGAGTGAACATGCAGTTCTCCTCAAGAGTACGCAACTAAGCGAAATAAAGCCATGGAACGCTTATTTGCCTTCTATCTATGCATTCTGGCACTCCAACAATGTGTTCTGCTTCAATTTGGCTCATTTTACAAAGGTGCTTATTCCTGGAGTGAATATGCAGTTCTACTCAAGAGTAAGCAACTAAGCGAAATAAAGCCATGGAATGCTTATTTGCCTTCTATCTATGCATTCTGACACTCCAACAATGTGTTCTGCTTCAATTTGACTCATTTTACAAAGGTGCTTATTGCTGGAGTGAATATGCAATTCTACTGAAGAGTAAGCAACTAAGCGAAATAAAGCCATGGAACGCTTATTTGCCTTCTATCTATGCATTCTGACACTCCAACAATGTGTTCTGCTTCAATTTGGCTCATTTTACAAAGGTGCTTATTGCTGGAGTGAATATGCAGTTCTACTCAAGAGTAAGCAACTAAGCGAAATAAAGCCATGGAACGCTTATTTGCCTTCTATCTATGCATTCTGACACTCCAACAATGTGTTCTGCTTCAATTTGACTCATTTTACAAAGGTGCTTATTCCTGGAGTGAATATGCAGTTCTACTCAAGAGTAAGCAACTAAGCGAAATAAAGCCATGGAACACTTATTTGCCTTCTATCTATGCATTCTGACACTCCAATAATGTGTTCTGCTTCAGTTTAGCTCATTTTACAAAGATGCTTATTTCTGGAGTGAACATGCAGTTCTACTCAAGAGTAAGCATCTAAGCGAAATAAAGCCATGGAACGCTTATTTGCCTTCTATCTATGCATTCTGACAATCCAACAATGTGTTCTGCTTCAATTTGACTCAT
Source organism: Zootoca vivipara (assembly GCF_963506605.1). Classification (NCBI taxonomy): domain Eukaryota; kingdom Metazoa; phylum Chordata; class Lepidosauria; order Squamata; family Lacertidae; genus Zootoca; species Zootoca vivipara. Next base: position 207,672 of record NC_083289.1, read on the forward strand.
TTTACAAAGGTGCTTATTCCTGGAGTGAATATGCAGTTCTACTCAAGAGTAAGCAACTAAGCGAAATAAAGCCATGGAACGCTTATTTGCCTTCTATCTATGCATTCTGACACTCCAACAATGTGTTCTGCTTCAATTTGACTCATTTTACAAAGATGCTTATTTCTGGAGTGAACATGCAGTTCTACTCAAGAGTAAGCAACTAAGCGAAATAAAGCCATGGAACGCTTATTTGCCTTCTATCTATGCATTCTGACACTCCAACAATGTGTTCTGCTTCAATTTGACTCATTTTACAAAGGTGCTTATTCCTGGAGTGAACATGCAATTCTACTCAAGAGTAAGCAACTAAGCGAAATAAAGCCATGGAACGCTTATTTGCTTTCTATCTATGCATTCTGACACTCCAACAATGTGTTCTGCTTCAATTTGACTCATTTTACAAAGATGCTTATTTCTGGAGTGAACATGCAGTTCTACTCAAGAGTAAGCAACTAAGCGAAATAAAGCCATGGAACGCTTATTTGCCTTCTATCTATGCATTCTGACACTCCAACAATGTGTTCTGCTTCAATTTGGTTCATTTTACAAAGGTGCTTATTGCTGGAGTGAATATGCAGTTCTAGTCAAGAGTAAGCAACTAAGCGAAATAAAGCCATGGAACGCTTATTTGCCTTCTATCTATGCATTCTGACACTCCAACAATGTGTTCTGCTTCAATTTGACTTATTTTACAAAGGTGCTTATTCCTGGAGTGAATATGCAGTTCTACTCAAGAGTAAGCAACTAAGCGAAATAAAGCCATGGAACGCTTATTTGCCTTCTATCTATGCATTCTGACACTCCAACAATGTGTTCTGCTTCAATTTGACTCATTTTACAAAGATCCTTATTTCTGGAGTGAACATGCAGTTCTACTCAAGAGTAAGCAACTAAGCGAAATAAAGCCATGGAACGCTTATTTGCCTTCTATCTATGCATTCTGACACTCCAACAATGTGTTCTGCTTCAATTTGGTTCATTTTACAAAGGTGCTTATTGCTGGAGAGAACATGCAGTTCTAGTCAAGAGTAAGCAACTCAGCGAAATAAAGCCATAGAACGCTTATTTGCCTTCTATCTATGCATTCTGACACTCCAACAATGTGTTCTGCTTCAATTTGACTCATTTTACAAAGATGCTTATTCCTGGAGTGAACATGCAGTTCTCCACAAGAGTAAGCAACTAAGCGAAATAAAGCCATGGAACGCTTATTTGCCTTCTATCTATGCATTATGACACTCCAACAATGTGTTCTGCTTCAATTTGGCTCATTTTACAAAGATGCTTATTCCTGGAGTGAATATGCAGTTCTACTCAAGAGTAATCAACTAAGCGAAATAAAGCCATGGAACGCTTATTGGCCTTCTATCTATGCATTCTGACACTCCAACAATGTGTTCTGCTTCAATTTGACTCATTTTACAAAGGTGCTTATTCCTGGAGTGAACATGCAATTCTACTCAAGAGTAAGCAACTAAGCGAAATAAAGCCATGGAACGCTTATTTGCCTTCTATCTATGCATTCTGACACTCCAATAATGTGTTCTGCTTCAATTTAGCTCATTTTACAAAGATTCTTATTTCTGGAGTGAACATGCAGTTTTACTCAAGAGTAAGCATCTAAGCAAAATAAAGCCATGGAACGCTTATTTGCCTTCTATCTATGCATTCTGACAATCCAACAATGCGTTCTGCTTCAATTTGACTCATTTTACAAAGGTGCTTATTCCTGGAGTGAATATGCAGTTCTACTCAAGAGTAAGCAACTAAGCGAAATAAAGCCATAGAACGCTTATTTGCCTTCTATGTATTCTGACACTCCAACAATGTGTTCTGCTTCAATGTGGGTCATTTTACAAAGGTGCTTATTCCTGGAGTGAACATGCAGTTCTACTCAAGAGTAAGCATCTAAGCGAAATAAAGCCATGGAACGCTTATTTGGCTTCTATCTATGCATTCTGACACTCCAACAATGTGTTCTGCTTCAATTTGACTCATTTTACAAAGATGCTTATTTCTGGAGTGAACATGCAGTTCTACTCAAGAGTAAGCAACTAAGCGAAATAAAGCCATGGAACGCTTATTTGCTTTCTATCTATGCATTCTGACACTCCAACAATGTGTTCTGCTTCAATTTGGTTCATTTTACAAAGGTGCTTATTTCTGGAGAGCAGATGCATTTCTACGCAAGAGTAAGCAACTCAGCGAAATAAAGCCATAGAACGCTTATTTGCCTTCTATCTATGCATTCTGACACTCCAACAATGTGTTCTGCTTCAATTTGGCTCATTTTACAAAGATGCTTATTTCTGGAGTGAACATGTAGTTCTACTCAAGAGTAAGCAACTAAGCGAAATAAAGCCATAGAACGCTTATTTGCCTTCTATGTATTCTGACACTCCAACAATGTGTTCTGCTTCAATTTGACTCATTTTACAAAGATGCTTATTTCTGGAGTGAACATGCAGTTCTACTCAAGAGTAAGCAACTAAGCGAAATAAAGCCATGGAACGCTTACTTGCCTTCTATATATGCATTCTGACACTCCAACAATGTGTTCTGCTTCAATTTGGTTCATTTTACAAAGGTGCTTATTGCTGGAGTGAATATGCAGTTCTAGTCAAGAGTAAGCAACTAAGCGAAATAAAGCCATGGAACGCTTATTTGCCTTCTATCTATGCATTCTGACACTCCAACAATGTGTTCTGCTTCAATTTGACTTATTTTACAAAGGTGCTTATTCCTGGAGTGAATATGCAGTTCTACTCAAGAGTAAGCAACTAAGCGAAATAAAGCCATGGAACGCTTATTTGCCTTCTATCTATGCATTCTGACACTCCAACAATGTGTTCTGCTTCAATTTGACTCATTTTACAAAGATGCTTATTTCTGGAGTGAACATGCAGTTCTACTCAAGAGTAAGCAACTAAGCGAAATAAAGCCATGGAACGCTTATTTGCCTTCTATCTATGCATTCTGACACTCCAACAATGTGTTCTGCTTCAATTTGACTCATTTTACAAAGGTGCTTATTCCTGGAGTGAACATGCAATTCTACTCAAGAGTAAGCAACTAAGCGAAATAAAGCCATGGAACGCTTATTTGCTTTCTATCTATGCATTCTGACACTCCAACAATGTGTTCTGCTTCAATTTGACTCATTTTACAAATATGCTTATTTCTGGAGTGAACATGCAGTTCTACTCAAGAGTAAGCAACTAAGCGAAATAAAGCCATGGAACGCTTATTTGCCTTCTATCTATGCATTCTGACACTCCAACAATGTGTTCTGCTTCAATTTGGTTCATTTTACAAAGGTGCTTATTGCTGGAGTGAATATGCAGTTCTAGTCAAGAGTAAGCAACTAAGCGAAATAAAGCCATGGAACGCTTATTTGCCTTCTATCTATGCATTCTGACACTCCAACAATGTGTTCTGCTTCAATTTGACTTATTTTACAAAGGTGCTTATTCCTGGAGTGAATATGCAGTTCTACTCAAGAGTAAGCAACTAAGCGAAATAAAGCCATGGAACGCTTATTTGCCTTCTATCTATGCATTCTGACACTCCAACAATGTGTTCTGCTTCAATTTGACTCATTTTACAAAGATCCTTATTTCTGGAGTGAACATGCAGTTCTACTCAAGAGTAAGCAACTAAGCGAAATAAAGCCATGGAACGCTTATTTGCCTTCTATCTATGCATTCTGACACTCCAACAATGTGTTCTGCTTCAATTTGGTTCATTTTACAAAGGTGCTTATTGCTGGAGAGAACATGCAGTTCTAGTCAAGAGTAAGCAACTCAGCGAAATAAAGCCATAGAACGCTTATTTGCCTTCTATCTATGCATTCTGACACTCCAACAATGTGTTCTGCTTCAATTTGGCTCATTTTACAAAGATGCTTATTCCTGGAGTGAACATGCAGTTCTCCACAAGAGTAAGCAACTAAGCGAAATAAAGCCATGGAACGCTTATTTGCCTTCTATCTATGCATTATGACACTCCAACAATGTGTTCTGCTTCAATTTGGCTCATTTTACAAAGATGCTTATTCCTGGAGTGAATATGCAGTTCTACTCAAGAGTAAGCAACTAAGCGAAATAAAGCCATGGAACGCTTATTTGCCTTCTATCTATGCATTCTGACACTCCAACAATGTGTTCTGCTTCAATTTGACTCATTTTACAAAGGTGCTTATTCCTGGAGTGAACATGCAATTCTACTCAAGAGTAAGCAACTAAGCGAAATAAAGCCATGGAACGCTTATTTGCCTTCTATCTATGCATTCTGACACTCCAATAATGTGTTCTGCTTCAATTTAGCTCATTTTACAAAGATTCTTATTTCTGGAGTGAACATGCAGTTTTACTCAAGAGTAAGCATCTAAGCAAAATAAAGCCATGGAACGCTTATTTGCCTTCTATCTATGCATTCTGACAATCCAACAATGCGTTCTGCTTCAATTTGACTCATTTTACAAAGGTGCTTATTCCTGGAGTGAATATGCAGTTCTACTCAAGAGTAAGCAACTAAGCGAAATAAAGCCATAGAACGCTTATTTGCCTTCTATGTATTCTGACACTCCAACAATGTGTTCTGCTTCAATGTGGGTCATTTTACAAAGGTGCTTATTCCTGGAGTGAACATGCAGTTCTACTCAAGAGTAAGCATCTAAGCGAAATAAAGCCATGGAACGCTTATTTGGCTTCTATCTATGCATTCTGACACTCCAACAATGTGTTCTGCTTCAATTTGGTTCATTTTACAAAGGTGCTTATTCCTGGAGTGAACATGCAGTTCTACTCAAGAGTAAGGAACTAAGCGAAATAAAGCCATGGAACGCTTATTTGCTTTCTATCTATGCATTCTGACACTCCAACAATGTGTTCTGCTTCAATTTGGTTCATTTTACAAAGGTGCTTATTCCTGGAGTGAACATGCAGTTCTACTCAAGAGTAAGCAACTAAGCGAAATAAAGCCATGGAACGCTTACTTGCCTTCTATCTATGCATTCTGACACTCCAACAATGTGTTCTGCTTCAATTTGACTCATTTTACAAAGGTGCTTATTCCTGGAGTGAATATGCAGTTCTACTCAAGAGTAAGCAACTAAGCGAAATAAAGCCATGGAACGCTTATTTGCCTTCTATCTATGCATTCTGACACTCCAACAATGTGTTCTGCTTCAATTTGACTCATTTTACAAAGATGCTTATTTCTGGAGTGAACATGCAGTTCTACTCAAGAGTAAGCAACTAAGCGAAATAAAGCCATGGAACGCTTATTTGCCTTCTATCTATGCATTCTGACACTCCAACAATGTGTTCTGCTTCAATTTGACTCATTTTACAAAGGTGCTTATTCCTGGAGTGAATATGCAGTTCTAGTCAAGAGTAAGCAACTAAGCGAAATAAAGCCATGGAACGCTTATTTGCCTTCTATCTATGCATTCTGACACTCCAACAATGTGTTCTGCTTCAATTTGACTTATTTTACAAAGGTGCTTATTCCTGGAGTGAATATGCAGTTCTACTCAAGAGTAAGCAACTCAGCGAAATAAAGCCATAGAACGCTTATTTGCCTTCTATCTATGCATTCTGACACTCCAACAATGTGTTCTGCTTCAATTTGACTCATTTTACAAAGATGCTTATTCCTGGAGTGAATATGCAGTTCTACTCAAGAGTAAGCAACTAAGTGAAATAAAGCTATAGAACGCTTATTTGCCTTCTATCTATGTATTCTGACACTCCAACAATGTGTTCTGCTTCAATGTGGGTCATTTTACAAAGGTGCTTATTCCTGGAGTGAACATGCAGTTCTACTCAAGAGTAAGCAACTAAGCGAAATAAAGCCATGGAACGCTTATTTGCCTTCTATCTATGCATTCTGACACTCCAACAATGTGTTCTGCTTCAATTTGGTTCATTTTACAAAGGTGCTTATTGCTAGAGTGAATATGCAGTTCTACTCAAGAGTAAGCAACTCCGCGAAAAAAAGCCATGGAACGCTTATTTGCCTTCTATCTATGCATTCTGACACTCCAACAATGTGTTCTCCTTCAATTTGGTTCATTTTACAAAGGTGCTTATTGCTGGTGAGCAGATGCATTTCTACTCAAGAGTAAGCAACTCAGCGAAATAAAGCCATAGAACGCTTATTTGCCTCCTATCTATGCAATCTGACACTCCAACAATGTGTTCTGCTTCAATTTGGCTCATTTTACAAAGGTGCTTATTGCTGGAGAGCAGATGCATTTCTACGCAAGAGTAAGCAACTCAGCGAAATAAAGCCATAGAACGCTTATTTGCCTCCTATCTATGCATTCTGACACTCCAACAATGTGTTCTGCTTCAATTTGGCTCGTTTTACAAAGGTGCTTATTCCTGGAGTGAATATGCAGTTCTACTCAAGAGTAAGCAACTAAGAGAAATAAAGCCATGGAACGCTTATTGGCCCTCTATCTATGCATACTGACACTCCAATAATGTGTTCTGCTTCAATTTGGCTCATTTTACAAAGATGCTTATTTCTGGAGTGAACATGTAGTTCTACTCAAGAGTAAGCATCTAAGCGAAATATAGCCATGGAACGCTCATTTGCCTTCTATCTATGCATTCTGACACTCCAACAATGTGTTCTGCTTCAATTTGACTCATTTTACAAAGGTGCTTATTCCTGGAGTGAATATGCAGTTCTACTCAAGAGTAAGCAACTAAGCGAAATAAAGCCATAGAACGCTTATTTGCCTTCTATCTATGCATTCTGACACTCCAACAATGTGTTCTGCTTCAATTTGGTTCATTTTACAAAGGTGCTTTTTGCTGGAGTGAATATGCAGTTCTACTCAAGAGTAAGCAACTAAGCGAAATAAAGCCATAGAACGCTTACTTGCCTTCTATCTATGCATTCTGACACTCCAACAATGTGTTCTGCTTCAATTTGGCTCATTTTACAAAGGTGCTTATTGCTGGAGTGAATATGCAGTTCTACTCAAGAGTAAGCAACTAAGCGAAATAAAGCCATGGAACGCTTATTTGCCTTGTATCTATGCATTCTGAGACTCCAACAATGTGTTCTGCTTCAATTTGACTCATTTTACAAAGGTGCTTATTCCTGGAGTGAACATGCAGTTCTCCTCAAGAGTAAGCAACTAAGCGAAATAAAGCCATGGAACACTTATTTGCCTTCTATCTATGCATTCTGACACTCCAATAATGTGTTCTGCTTCAGTTTAGCTCATTTTACAAAGATGCTTATTTCTGGAGTGAATATGCAGTTCTACTCCAGATTAAGCAACTCCGCGAAAAAAAGCCATGGAACGCTTATTTGCCTTCTATCTATGCATTCTGACAATCCAACAATGTGTTCTGCTTCAATTTGACTCATTTTACAAAGGTGCTTATTCCTGGAGTGAATATGCAGTTCTACTCAAGAGTAAGCAACTAAGCGAAATAAAGCCATGGAACGCTTATTTGCCTTCTATCTATGCATTCTGACACTCCAACAATGTGTTCTGCTTCAATTTGACTCATTTTACAAAGATGCTTATTTCTGGAGTGAACATGCAGTTCTACTCAAGAGTAAGCAACTAAGCGAAATAAAGCCATGGAACGCTTATTTGCCTTCTATCTATGCATTCTGACACTCCAACAATGTGTTCTGCTTCAATTTGGTTCATTTTACAAAGGTGCTTATTGCTGGAGAGAACATGCAGTTCTAGTCAAGAGTAAGCAACTCAGCGAAATAAAGCCATAGAACGCTTATTTGCCTTCTATCTATGCATTCTGACACTCCAACAATGTGTTCTGCTTCAATTTGACTCATTTTACAAAGATGCTTATTCCTGGAGTGAATATGCAGTTCTACTCAAGAGTAAGCAACTAAGTGAAATAAAGCTATAGAACGCTTATTTGCCTTCTATCTATGTATTCTGACACTCCAACAATGTGTTCTGCTTCAATGTGGGTCATTTTACAAAGGTGCTTATTCCTGGAGTGAACATGCAGTTCTACTCAAGAGTAAGCAACTAAGCGAAATAAAGCCATGGAACGCTTATTTGCCTTCTATCTATGCATTCTGACACTCCAACAATGTGTTCTGCTTCAATTTGGTTCATTTTACAAAGGTGCTTATTGCTAGAGTGAATATGCAGTTCTACTCAAGAGTAAGCAACTCCGCGAAAAAAAGCCATGGAACGCTTATTTGCCTTCTATCTATGCATTCTGACACTCCAACAATGTGTTCTCCTTCAATTTGGTTCATTTTACAAAGGTGCTTATTGCTGGTGAGCAGATGCATTTCTACTCAAGAGTAAGCAACTCAGCGAAATAAAGCCATAGAACGCTTATTTGCCTCCTATCTATGCAATCTGACACTCCAACAATGTGTTCTGCTTCAATTTGGCTCATTTTACAAAGGTGCTTATTGCTGGAGAGCAGATGCATTTCTACGCAAGAGTAAGCAACTCAGCGAAATAAAGCCATAGAACGCTTATTTGCCTCCTATCTATGCATTCTGACACTCCAACAATGTGTTCTGCTTCAATTTGGCTCGTTTTACAAAGGTGCTTATTCCTGGAGTGAATATGCAGTTCTACTCAAGAGTAAGCAACTAAGAGAAATAAAGCCATGGAACGCTTATTGGCCCTCTATCTATGCATACTGACACTCCAATAATGTGTTCTGCTTCAATTTGGCTCATTTTACAAAGATGCTTATTTCTGGAGTGAACATGTAGTTCTACTCAAGAGTAAGCATCTAAGCGAAATATAGCCATGGAACGCTCATTTGCCTTCTATCTATGCATTCTGACACTCCAACAATGTGTTCTGCTTCAATTTGACTCATTTTACAAAGGTGCTTATTCCTGGAGTGAATATGCAGTTCTACTCAAGAGTAAGCAACTAAGCGAAATAAAGCCATAGAACGCTTATTTGCCTTCTATCTATGCATTCTGACACTCCAACAATGTGTTCTGCTTCAATTTGGTTCATTTTACAAAGGTGCTTTTTGCTGGAGTGAATATGCAGTTCTACTCAAGAGTAAGCAACTAAGCGAAATAAAGCCATAGAACGCTTACTTGCCTTCTATCTATGCATTCTGACACTCCAACAATGTGTTCTGCTTCAATTTGGCTCATTTTACAAAGGTGCTTATTGCTGGAGTGAATATGCAGTTCTACTCAAGAGTAAGCAACTAAGCGAAATAAAGCCATGGAACGCTTATTTGCCTTGTATCTATGCATTCTGAGACTCCAACAATGTGTTCTGCTTCAATTTGACTCATTTTACAAAGGTGCTTATTCCTGGAGTGAACATGCAGTTCTCCTCAAGAGTAAGCAACTAAGCGAAATAAAGCCATGGAACACTTATTTGCCTTCTATCTATGCATTCTGACACTCCAATAATGTGTTCTGCTTCAGTTTAGCTCATTTTACAAAGATGCTTATTTCTGGAGTGAATATGCAGTTCTACTCCAGATTAAGCAACTCCGCGAAAAAAAGCCATGGAACGCTTATTTGCCTTCTATCTATGCATTCTGACAATCCAACAATGTGTTCTGCTTCAATTTGACTCATTTTACAAAGGTGCTTATTCCTGGAGTGAATATGCAGTTCTACTCAAGAGTAAGCAACTAAGCGAAATAAAGCCATGGAACGCTTATTTGCCTTCTATGTATTCTGACACTCCAACAATGTGTTCTGCTTCAATGTGGGTCATTTTAAAGGTGCTTATTCCTGGAGTGAACATGCAGTTCTACTCAAGAGTAAGCATCTAAGCGAAATAAAGCCATGGAACGCTTATTTGGCTTCTATCTATGCATTCTGACACTCCAACAATGTGTTCTGCTTCAATGTGGGTCATTTTACAAAGGTGCTTATTCCTGGAGTGAACATGCAGTTCTACTCAAGAGTAAGGAACTAAGCGAAATAAAGCCATGGAACGCTTATTTGCTTTCTATCTATGCATTCTGACACTCCAACAATGTGTTCTGCTTCAATTTGGCTCGTTTTACAAAGGTGCTTATTCCTGGAGTGAATATGCAGTTCTACTCAAGAGCAAGCAACTAAGAGAAATAAAGCCATGGAACGCTTATTTGCCCTCTATCTATGCATACTGACACTCCAATAATGTGTTCTGCTTCAATTTGGCTCATTTTACAAAGATGCTTATTTCTGGAGTGAACATGTAGTTCTACTCAAGAGTAAGCATCTAAGCGAAATATAGCCATGGAACGCTTATTTGCCTTCTATCTATGCATTCTGACACTCCAACAATGTGTTCTGCTTCAATTTGACTCATTTTACAAAGGTGCTTATTCCTGGAGTGAATATGCAGTTCTACTCAAGAGTAAGCAACTAAGCGAAATAAAGCCATAGAACGCTTATTTGCCTTCTATCTATGCATTCTGACACTCCAACAATGTGTTCTGCTTCAATTTGGTTCATTTTACAAAGGTGCTTTTTGCTGGAGTGAATATGCAGTTCTACTCAAGAGTAAGCAACTAAGCGAAATAAAGCCATAGAACGCTTACTTGCCTCCTATCTATGCATTCTGACACTCCAACAATGTGTTCTGCTTCAATTTGGCTCATTTTACAAAGGTACTTATTGCTGGAGTGAATATGCAGTTCTACTCCAGATTAAGCAACTCAGCGAAATAAAGCCATAGAACGCTTATTTGCCTTCTATCTATGCATTCTGACACTCCAACAATGTGTTCTGCTTCAATTTGGCTCATTTTACAAAGGTGCTTATTGCTGGAGTGAATATGCAGTTCTACTCAAGAGTAAGCAACTAAGCGAAATAAAGCCATGGAACGCTTATTTGCCTTCTATCTATGCATTCTGACACTCCAACAATGTGTTCTGCTTCAATTTGACTCATTTTACAAAGGTGCTTATTCCTGGAGTGAACATGCAGTTCTCCTCAAGAGTAAGCAACTAGGCGAAATAAAGCCATGGAACACTTATTTGCCTTCTATCTATGCATTCTGACACTCCAATAATGTGTTCTGCTTCAGTTTAGCTCATTTTACAAAGATGCTTATTTCTGGAGTGAACATGCAGTTCTACTCAAGAGTAAGCATCTAAGCGAAATAAAGCCATGGAACGCTTATTTGCCTTCTATCTATGCATTCTGACAATCCAACAATGTGTTCTGCTTCAATTTGACTCATTTTACAAAGGTGCTTATTCCTGGAGTGAATATGCAGTTCTACTCAAGAGTAAGCAACTAAGCGAAATAAAGCCATGGAACGCTTATTTGCCTTCTATGTATTCTGACACTCCAACAATGTGTTCTGCTTCAATGTGGGTCATTTTAAAGGTGCTTATTCCTGGAGTGAACATGCAGTTCTACTCAAGAGTAAGCATCTAAGCGAAATAAAGCCATGGAACGCTTATTTGGCTTCTATCTATGCATTCTGACACTCCAACAATGTGTTCTGCTTCAATGTGGGTCATTTTACAAAGGTGCTTATTCCTGGAGTGAACATGCAGTTCTACTCAAGAGTAAGGAACTAAGCGAAATAAAGCCATGGAACGCTTATTTGCTTTCTATCTATGCATTCTGACACTCCAACAATGTGTTCTGCTTCAATTTGACTCATTTTACAAAGGTGCTTATTCCTGGAGTGAACATGCAGTTCTACTCAAGAGTAAGCAACTAAGCGAAATAAAGCCATGGAACGCTTACTTGCCTTCTATCTATGCATTCTGACACTCCAACAATGTGTTCTGCTTCAATTTGACTCATTTTACAAAGGTGCTTATTCCCGGAGTGAACATGCAGTTCTCCTCAAGAGTAAGCAACTAAGCGAAATAAAGCCATGGAAGGCTTATTTGCCTTCTATCTATGCATTCTGACACTCCAATAATGTGTTCTGCTTCAATTTAGCTAATTTTCAAAGATGCTTATTTCTGGAGTGAACATGCAGTTCTACTCAAGAGTAAGCATCTAAGCAAAATAAAGCCATGGAACGCTTATTTGCCTTCTATCTATGCATTCTGACAATCCAACAATGTGTTCTGCTTCAATTTGACTCATTTTACAAAGGTGCTTATTCCTGGAGTGAATATGCAGTTCTACTCAAGAGTAAGCAACTAAGCGAAATAAAGCCATAGAACGCTTATTTGCCTTCTATGTATTCTGACACTCCAACAATGTGTTCTGCTTCAATGTGGGTCATTTTACAAAGGTGCTTATTCCTGGAGTGAACATGCAGTTCTACTCAAGAGTAAGGAACTAAGCGAAATAAAGCCATGGGACGCTTATTTGCTTTCTATCTATGCATTCTGACACTCCAACAATGTGTTCTGCTTCAATTTGACTCATTTTACAAAGGTGCTTATTCCTGGAGTGAACATGCAGTTCTACTCAAGAGTAAGCAACTAAGCGAAATAAAGCCATGGAACGCTTATTTGCCTTCTATCTATGCATTCTGACACTCCAACAATGTGTTCTGCTTCAATTTGACTCATTTTACAAAGGTGCTTATTCCTGGAGTGAACATGCAGTTCTCCTCAAGAGTAAGCAACTAAGCGAAATAAAGCCATGGAACGCTTATTTGCCTTCTATCTATGCATTCTGGCACTCCAACAATGTGTTCTGCTTCAATTTGGCTCATTTTACAAAGGTGCTTATTCCTGGAGTGAATATGCAGTTCTACTCAAGAGTAAGCAACTAAGCGAAATAAAGCCATGGAATGCTTATTTGCCTTCTATCTATGCATTCTGACACTCCAACAATGTGTTCTGCTTCAATTTGACTCATTTTACAAAGGTGCTTATTGCTGGAGTGAATATGCAGTTCTACTCAAGAGTAAGCAACTAAGCGAAATAAAGCCATGGAACGCTTATTTGCCTTCTATCTATGCATTCTGACACTCCAACAATGTGTTCTGCTTCAATTTGACTCATTTTACAAAGGTGCTTATTCCTGGAGTGAATATGCAGTTCTACTCAAGAGTAAGCAACTAAGCGAAATAAAGCCATGGAACACTTATTTGCCTTCTATCTATGCATTCTGACACTCCAATAATGTGTTCTGCTTCAGTTTAGCTCATTTTACAAAGATGCTTATTTCTGGAGTGAACATGCAGTTCTACTCAAGAGTAAGCATCTAAGCGAAATAAAGCCATGGAACGCTTATTTGCCTTCTATCTATGCATTCTGACAATCCAACAATGTGTTCTGCTTCAATTTGACTCATTTTACAAAGGTGCTTATTCCTGGAGTGAATATGCAGTTCTACTCAAGAGTAAGCAACTAAGCGAAATAAAGCCATGGAACGCTTATTTGGCTTCTATCTATGCATTCTGACACTCCAACAATGTGTTCTGCTTCAATGTGGGTCATTTTACAAAGGTGCTTATTCCTGGAGTGAACATGCAGTTCTACTCAAGAGTAAGGAACTAAGCGAAATAAAGCCATGGAACGCTTATTTGCTTTCTATCTATGCATTCTGACACTCCAACAATGTGTTCTGCTTCAATTTGACTCATTTTACAAAGGTGCTTATTCCTGGAGTGAACATGCAGTTCTACTCAAGAGTAAGCAACTAAGCGAAATAAAGCCATGGAACGCTTATTTGCCTTCTATCTATGCATTCTGACACTCCAACAATGTGTTCTGCTTCAATTTGACTCATTTTACAAAGGTGCTTATTCCCGGAGTGAACATGCAGTTCTCCTCAAGAGTAAGCAACTAAGCGAAATAAAGCCATGGAACGCTTATTTGCCTTCTATCTATGCATTCTGACACTCCAATAATGTGTTCTGCTTCAATTTAGCTCATTTTACAAAGATTCTTATTTCTGGAGTGAACATGCAGTTCTACTCAGGAGTAAGCATCTAAGCAAAATAAAGCCATGGAACGCTTATTTGCCTTCTATCTATGCATTCTGACAATCCAACAATGCGTTCTGCTTCAATTTGACTCATTTTACAAAGGTGCTTATTCCTGGAGTGAATATGCAGTTCTACTCAAGAGTAAGCAACTAAGCGAAATAAAGCCATGGAACGCTTATTTGCCTTCTATCTATGCATTCTGACACTCCAACAATGTGTTCTGCTTCAATTTGACTCATTTTACAAAGGTGCTTATTGCTGGAGTGAATATGCAATTCTACTGAAGAGTAAGCAACTAAGCGAAATAAAGCCATGGAACGCTTATTTGCCTTCTATCTATGCATTCTGACACTCCAACAATGTGTTCTGCTTCAATTTGACTCATTTTACAAAGGTGCTTATTCCTGGAGTGAACATGCAGTTCTCCTCAAGAGTAAGCAACTAAGCGAAATAAAGCCATGGAACACTTATTTGCCTTCTATCTATGCATTCTGACACTCCAATAATGTGTTCTGCTTCAATTTGACTCATTTTACAAAGGTGCTTATTCCTGGAGTGAATATGCAGTTCTCCTCAAGAGTAAGCAACTAAGCGAAATAAAGCCATGGAACGCTTATTTGCCTTCTATGTATTCTGACACTCCAACAATGTGTTCTGCTTCAATGTGGGTCATTTTAAAGGTGCTTATTCCTGGAGTGAACATGCAGTTCTACTCAAGAGTAAGCATCTAAGCGAAATAAAGCCATGGAACGCTTATTTGGCTTCTATCTATGCATTCTGACACTCCAACAATGTGTTCTGCTTCAATGTGGGTCATTTTACAAAGGTGCTTATTCCTGGAGTGAACATGCAGTTCTACTCAAGAGTAAGGAACTAAGCGAAATAAAGCCATGGAACGCTTATTTGCTTTCTATCTATGCATTCTGACACTCCAACAATGTGTTCTGCTTCAATTTGGCTCGTTTTACAAAGGTGCTTATTCCTGGAGTGAATATGCAGTTCTACTCAAGAGTAAGCAACTAAGAGAAATAAAGCCATGGAACGCTTATTTGCCCTCTATCTATGCATACTGACACTCCAATAATGTGTTCTGCTTCAATTTGGCTCATTTTACAAAGATGCTTATTTCTGGAGTGAACATGTAGTTCTACTCAAGAGTAAGCATCTAAGCGAAATATAGCCATGGAACGCTTATTTGCCTTCTATCTATGCATTCTGACACTCCAACAATGTGTTCTGCTTCAATTTGACTCATTTTACAAAGGTGCTTATTCCTGGAGTGAATATGCAGTTCTACTCAAGAGTAAGCAACTAAGCGAAATAAAGCCATAGAACGCTTATTTGCCTTCTATCTATGCATTCTGACACTCCAACAATGTGTTCTGCTTCAATTTGGTTCATTTTACAAAGGTGCTTTTTGCTGGAGTGAATATGCAGTTCTACTCAAGAGTAAGCAACTAAGCGAAATAAAGCCATAGAACGCTTACTTGCCTCCTATCTATGCATTCTGACACTCCAACAATGTGTTCTGCTTCAATTTGGCTCATTTTACAAAGGTACTTATTGCTGGAGTGAATATGCAGTTCTACTCCAGATTAAGCAACTCAGCGAAATAAAGCCATAGAACGCTTATTTGCCTTCTATCTATGCATTCTGACACTCCAACAATGTGTTCTGCTTCAATTTGGCTCATTTTACAAAGGTGCTTATTGCTGGAGTGAATATGCAGTTCTACTCAAGAGTAAGCAACTAAGCGAAATAAAGCCATGGAACGCTTATTTGCCTTCTATCTATGCATTCTGACACTCCAACAATGTGTTCTGCTTCAATTTGACTCATTTTACAAAGGTGCTTATTCCTGGAGTGAACATGCAGTTCTCCTCAAGAGTAAGCAACTAAGCGAAATAAAGCCATGGAACACTTATTTGCCTTCTATCTATGCATTCTGACACTCCAATAATGTGTTCTGCTTCAGTTTAGCTCATTTTACAAAGATGCTTATTTCTGGAGTGAATATGCAGTTCTACTCAAGAGTAAGCAACTAAGCGAAATAAAGCCATGGAACGCTTATTTGCCTTCTATGTATTCTGACACTCCAACAATGTGTTCTGCTTCAATGTGGGTCATTTTAAAGGTGCTTATTCCTGGAGTGAACATGCAGTTCTACTCAAGAGTAAGCATCTAAGCGAAATAAAGCCATGGAACGCTTATTTGGCTTCTATCTATGCATTCTGACACTCCAACAATGTGTTCTGCTTCAATGTGGGTCATTTTACAAAGGTGCTTATTCCTGGAGTGAACATGCAGTTCTACTCAAGAGTAAGGAACTAAGCGAAATAAAGCCATGGAACGCTTATTTGCTTTCTATCTATGCATTCTGACACTCCAACAATGTGTTCTGCTTCAATTTGACTCATTTTACAAAGGTGCTTATTCCTGGAGTGAACATGCAGTTCTACTCAAGAGTAAGCAACTAAGAGAAATAAAGCCATGGAACGCTTATTTGCCCTCTATCTATGCATACTGACACTCCAATAATGTGTTCTGCTTCAATTTGGCTCATTTTACAAAGATGCTTATTTCTGGAGTGAACATGTAGTTCTACTCAAGAGTAAGCATCTAAGCGAAATATAGCCATGGAACGCTTATTTGCCTTCTATCTATGCATTCTGACACTCCAACAATGTGTTCTGCTTCAATTTGACTCATTTTACAAAGGTGCTTATTCCTGGAGTGAATATGCAGTTCTACTCAAGAGTAAGCAACTAAGCGAAATAAAGCCATAGAACGCTTATTTGCCTTCTATCTATGCATTCTGACACTCCAACAATGTGTTCTGCTTCAATTTGGTTCATTTTACAAAGGTGCTTTTTGCTGGAGTGAATATGCAGTTCTACTCAAGAGTAAGCAACTAAGCGAAATAAAGCCATAGAACGCTTACTTGCCTCCTATCTATGCATTCTGACACTCCAACAATGTGTTCTGCTTCAATTTGGCTCATTTTACAAAGGTACTTATTGCTGGAGTGAATATGCAGTTCTACTCCAGATTAAGCAACTCAGCGAAATAAAGCCATAGAACGCTTATTTGCCTTCTATCTATGCATTCTGACACTCCAACAATGTGTTCTGCTTCAATTTGGCTCATTTTACAAAGGTGCTTATTGCTGGAGTGAATATGCAGTTCTACTCAAGAGTAAGCAACTAAACGAAATAAGGCCATGGAACGCTTATTTGCCTTCTATCTATGCATTCTGACACTCCAACAATGTGTTCTGCTTCAATTTGACTCATTTTACAAAGGTGCTTATTCCTGGAGTGAACATGCAGTTCTCCTCAAGAGTAAGCAACTAAGCGAAATAAAGCCATGGAACACTTATTTGCCTTCTATCTATGCATTCTGACACTCCAATAATGTGTTCTGCTTCAGTTTAGCTCATTTTACAAAGATGCTTATTTCTGGAGTGAATATGCAGTTCTACTCAAGAGTAAGCAACTAAGCGAAATAAAGCCATGGAACGCTTATTTGCCTTCTATGTATTCTGACACTCCAACAATGTGTTCTGCTTCAATGTGGGTCATTTTAAAGGTGCTTATTCCTGGAGTGAACATGCAGTTCTACTCAAGAGTAAGCATCTAAGCGAAATAAAGCCATGGAACGCTTATTTGGCTTCTATCTATGCATTCTGACACTCCAACAATGTGTTCTGCTTCAATGTGGGTCATTTTACAAAGGTGCTTATTCCTGGAGTGAACATGCAGTTCTACTCAAGAGTAAGGAACTAAGCGAAATAAAGCCATGGAACGCTTATTTGCTTTCTATCTATGCATTCTGACACTCCAACAATGTGTTCTGCTTCAATTTGACTCATTTTACAAAGGTGCTTATTCCTGGAGTGAACATGCAGTTCTACTCAAGAGTAAGCAACTAAGCGAAATAAAGCCATGGAACGCTTACTTGCCTTCTATCTATGCATTCTGACACTCCAACAATGTGTTCTGCTTCAATTTGACTCATTTTACAAAGGTGCTTATTCCTGGAGTGAACATGCAGTTCTCCTCAAGAGTAAGCAACTAAGCGAAATAAAGCCATGGAACACTTATTTGCCTTCTATCTATGCATTCTGACACTCCAATAATGTGTTCTGCTTCAATTTAGCTCATTTTACAAAGATGCTTATTTCTGGAGTGAACATGCAGTTCTACTCAAGAGTAAGCATCTAAGCAAAATAAAGCCATGGAACGCTTATTTGCCTTCTATCTATGCATTCTGACAATCCAACAATGTGTTCTGCTTCAATTTGACTCATTTTACAAAGGTGCTTATTCCTGGAGTGAATATGCAGTTCTACTCAAGAGTAAGCAACTAAGCGAAATAAAGCCATAGAACGCTTATTTGCCTTCTATGTATTCTGACACTCCAACAATGTGTTCTGCTTCAATGTGGGTCATTTTACAAAGGTGCTTATTCCTGGAGTGAACATGCAGTTCTACTCAAGAGTAAGGAACTAAGCGAAATAAAGCCATGGGACGCTTATTTGCTTTCTATCTATGCATTCTGACACTCCAACAATGTGTTCTGCTTCAATTTGACTCATTTTACAAAGGTGCTTATTCCTGGAGTGAACATGCAGTTCTACTCAAGAGTAAGCAACTAAGCGAAATAAAGCCATGGAACGCTTATTTGCCTTCTATCTATGCATTCTGACACTCCAACAATGTGTTCTGCTTCAATTTGACTCATTTTACAAAGGTGCTTATTCCTGGAGTGAACATGCAGTTCTCCTCAAGAGTAAGCAACTAAGCGAAATAAAGCCATGGAACGCTTATTTGCCTTCTATCTATGCATTCTGGCACTCCAACAATGTGTTCTGCTTCAATTTGGCTCATTTTACAAAGGTGCTTATTCCTGGAGTGAATATGCAGTTCTACTCAAGAGTAAGCAACTAAGCGAAATAAAGCCATGGAATGCTTATTTGCCTTCTATCTATGCATTCTGACACTCCAACAATGTGTTCTGCTTCAATTTGACTCATTTTACAAAGGTGCTTATTGCTGGAGTGAATATGCAGTTCTACTCAAGAGTAAGCAACTAAGCGAAATAAAGCCATGGAACGCTTATTTGCCTTCTATCTATGCATTCTGACACTCCAACAATGTGTTCTGCTTCAATTTGACTCATTTTACAAAGGTGCTTATTCCTGGAGTGAATATGCAGTTCTACTCAAGAGTAAGCAACTAAGCGAAATAAAGCCATGGAACACTTATTTGCCTTCTATCTATGCATTCTGACACTCCAATAATGTGTTCTGCTTCAGTTTAGCTCATTTTACAAAGATGCTTATTTCTGGAGTGAACATGCAGTTCTACTCAAGAGTAAGCATCTAAGCGAAATAAAGCCATGGAACGCTTATTTGCCTTCTATCTATGCATTCTGACAATCCAACAATGTGTTCTGCTTCAATTTGACTCATTTTACAAAGGTGCTTATTCCTGGAGTGAATATGCAGTTCTACTCAAGAGTAAGCAACTAAGCGAAATAAAGCCATGGAACGCTTATTTGGCTTCTATCTATGCATTCTGACACTCCAACAATGTGTTCTGCTTCAATGTGGGTCATTTTACAAAGGTGCTTATTCCTGGAGTGAACATGCAGTTCTACTCAAGAGTAAGGAACTAAGCGAAATAAAGCCATGGAACGCTTATTTGCTTTCTATCTATGCATTCTGACACTCCAACAATGTGTTCTGCTTCAATTTGACTCATTTTACAAAGGTGCTTATTCCTGGAGTGAACATGCAGTTCTACTCAAGAGTAAGCAACTAAGCGAAATAAAGCCATGGAACGCTTATTTGCCTTCTATCTATGCATTCTGACACTCCAACAATGTGTTCTGCTTCAATTTGACTCATTTTACAAAGGTGCTTATTCCCGGAGTGAACATGCAGTTCTCCTCAAGAGTAAGCAACTAAGCGAAATAAAGCCATGGAACGCTTATTTGCCTTCTATCTATGCATTCTGACACTCCAATAATGTGTTCTGCTTCAATTTAGCTCATTTTACAAAGATTCTTATTTCTGGAGTGAACATGCAGTTCTACTCAGGAGTAAGCATCTAAGCAAAATAAAGCCATGGAACGCTTATTTGCCTTCTATCTATGCATTCTGACAATCCAACAATGCGTTCTGCTTCAATTTGACTCATTTTACAAAGGTGCTTATTCCTGGAGTGAATATGCAGTTCTACTCAAGAGTAAGCAACTAAGCGAAATAAAGCCATAGAACGCTTATTTGCCTTCTATGTATTCTGACACTCCAACAATGTGTTCTGCTTCAATGTGGGTCATTTTACAAAGGTGCTTATTCCTGGAGTGAACATGCAGTTCTACTCAAGAGTAAGGAACTAAGCGAAATAAAGCCATGGAACGCTTATTTGCCTTCTATCTATGCATTCTGACACTCCAACAATGTGTTCTGCTTCAATTTGGTTCATTTTACAAAGGTGCTTATTCCTGGAGTGAACATGCAGTTCTACTCAAGAGTAAGCAACTAAGCGAAATAAAGCCATGGAACGCTTACTTGCCTTCTATCTATGCATTCTGACACTCCAACAATGTGTTCTGCTTCAATTTGACTCATTTTACAAAGGTGCTTATTCCTGGAGTGAATATGCAGTTCTACTCAAGAGTAAGCAACTAAGCGAAATAAAGCCATGGAACGCTTATTTGCCTTCTATCTATGCATTCTGACACTCCAACAATGTGTTCTGCTTCAATTTGACTCATTTTACAAAGATGCTTATTTCTGGAGTGAACATGCAGTTCTACTCAAGAGTAAGCAACTAAGCGAAATAAAGCCATGGAACGCTTATTTGCCTTCTATCTATGCATTCTGACACTCCAACAATGTGTTCTGCTTCAATTTGACTCATTTTACAAAGGTGCTTATTCCTGGAGTGAATATGCAGTTATAGTCAAGAGTAAGCAACTAAGCGAAATAAAGCCATGGAACGCTTATTTGCCTTCTATCTATGCATTCTGACACTCCAACAATGTGTTCTGCTTCAATTTGACTTATTTTACAAAGGTGCTTATTCCTGGAGTGAATATGCAGTTCTACTCAAGAGTAAGCAACTAAGCGAAATAAAGCCATGGAACGCTTATTTGCCTTCTATCTATGCATTCTGACACTCCAACAATGTGTTCTGCTTCAATTTGACTCATTTTACAAAGATGCTTATTTCTGGAGTGAACATGCAGTTCTACTCAAGAGTAAGCAACTCAGCGAAATAAAGGCATAGAACGCTTATTTGCCTTCTATCTATGCATTCTGACACTCCAACAATGTGTTCTGCTTCAATTTGACTCATTTTACAAAGATGCTTATTCCTGGAGTGAATATGCAGTTCTACTCAAGAGTAAGCAACTAAATGAAATAAAGCTATAGAACGCTTATTTGCCTTCTATCTATGTATTCTGACACTCCAACAATGTGTTCTGCTTCAATGTGGGTCATTTTACAAAGGTGCTTATTCCTGGAGTGAACATGCAGTTCTACTCAAGAGTAAGCAACTAAGCGAAATAAAGCCATGGAACGCTTATTTGCCTTCTATCTATGCATTCTGACACTCCAACAATGTGTTCTCCTTCAATTTGGTTCATTTTACAAAGGTGCTTATTGCTGGTGAGCAGATGCATTTCTACTCAAGAGTAAGCAACTCAGCGAAATAAAGCCATAGAACGCTTATTTGCCTCCTATCTATGCAATCTGACACTCCAACAATGTGTTCTGCTTCAATTTGGCTCATTTTACAAAGGTGCTTATTGCTGGAGAGCAGATGCATTTCTACGCAAGAGTAAGCAACTCAGCGAAATAAAGCCATAGAACGCTTATTTGCCTCCTATCTATGCATTCTGACACTCCAACAATGTGTTCTGCTTCAATTTGGCTCGTTTTACAAAGGTGCTTATTCCTGGAGTGAATATGCAGTTCTACTCAAGAGTAAGCAACTAAGAGAAATAAAGCCATGGAACGCTTATTGGCCCTCTATCTATGCATACTGACACTCCAATAATGTGTTCTGCTTCAATTTGGCTCATTTTACAAAGATGCTTATTTCTGGAGTGAACATGTAGTTCTACTCAAGAGTAAGCATCTAAGCGAAATATAGCCATGGAACGCTCATTTGCCTTCTATCTATGCATTCTGACACTCCAACAATGTGTTCTGCTTCAATTTGACTCATTTTACAAAGGTGCTTATTCCTGGAGTGAATATGCAGTTCTACTCAAGAGTAAGCAACTCAGCGAAATAAAGCCATAGAACGCTTATTTGCCTTCTATCTATGCATTCTGACACTCCAACAATGTGTTCTGCTTCAATTTGGTTCATTTTACAAAGGTGCTTTTTGCTGGAGTGAATATGCAGTTCTACTCAAGAGTAAGCAACTAAGCGAAATAAAGCCATAGAACGCTTACTTGCCTTCTATCTATGCATTCTGACACTCCAACAATGTGTTCTGCTTCAATTTGGCTCATTTTACAAAGGTACTTATTGCTGGAGTGAATATGCAGTTCTACTCCAGATTAAGCAACTCAGCGAAATAAAGCCATAGAACGCTTATTTGCCTTCTATCTATGCATTCTGACACTCCAACAATGTGTTCTGCTTCAATTTGGCTCATTTTACAAAGGTGCTTATTGCTGGAGTGAATATGCAGTTCTACTCAAGAGTAAGCAACTAAGCAAAATAAAGCCATGGAACGCTTATTTGCCTTGTATCTATGCATTCTGAGACTCCAACAATGTGTTCTGCTTCAATTTGACTCATTTTACAAAGGTGCTTATTCCTGGAGTGAACATGCAGTTCTCCTCAAGAGTAAGCAACTAAGCGAAATAAAGCCATGGAACACTTATTTGCCTTCTATCTATGCATTCTGACACTCCAATAATGTGTTCTGCTTCAGTTTAGCTCATTTTACAAAGATGCTTATTTCTGGAGTGAATATGCAGTTCTACTCCAGATTATGCAACTCCGCGAAAAAAAGCCATGGAACGCTTATTTGCCTTCTATCTATGCATTCTGACAATCCAACAATGTGTTCTGCTTCAATTTGACTCATTTTACAAAGGTGCTTATTCCTGGAGTGAATATGCAGTTCTACTCAAGAGTAAGCAACTAAGCGAAATAAAGCCATGGAACGCTTATTTGCCTTCTATGTATTCTGACACTCCAACAATGTGTTCTGCTTCAATGTGGGTCATTTTAAAGGTGCTTATTCCTGGAGTGAACATGCAGTTCTACTCAAGAGTAAGCATCTAAGCGAAATAAAGCCATGGAACGCTTATTTGGCTTCTATCTATGCATTCTGACACTCCAACAATGTGTTCTGCTTCAATGTGGGTCATTTTACAAAGGTGCTTATTCCTGGAGTGAACATGCAGTTCTACTCAAGAGTAAGGAACTAAGCGAAATAAAGCCATGGAACGCTTATTTGCTTTCTATCTATGCATTCTGACACTCCAACAATGTGTTCTGCTTCAATTTGGCTCGTTTTACAAAGGTGCTTATTCCTGGAGTGAATATGCAGTTCTACTCAAGAGTAAGCAACTAAGAGAAATAAAGCCATGGAACGCTTATTTGCCCTCTATCTATGCATACTGACACTCCAATAATGTGTTCTGCTTCAATTTGGCTCATTTTACAAAGATGCTTATTTCTGGAGTGAACATGTAGTTCTACTCAAGAGTAAGCATCTAAGCGAAATATAGCCATGGAACGCTTATTTGCCTTCTATCTATGCATTCTGACACTCCAACAATGTGTTCTGCTTCAATTTGACTCATTTTACAAAGGTGCTTATTCCTGGAGTGAATATGCAGTTCTACTCAAGAGTAAGCAACTAAGCGAAATAAAGCCATAGAACGCTTATTTGCCTTCTATCTATGCATTCTGACACTCCAACAATGTGTTCTGCTTCAATTTGGTTCATTTTACAAAGGTGCTTTTTGCTGGAGTGAATATGCAGTTCTACTCAAGAGTAAGCAACTAAGCGAAATAAAGCCATAGAACGCTTACTTGCCTCCTATCTATGCATTCTGACACTCCAACAATGTGTTCTGCTTCAATTTGGCTCATTTTACAAAGGTACTTATTGCTGGAGTGAATATGCAGTTCTACTCCAGATTAAGCAACTCAGCGAAATAAAGCCATAGAACGCTTATTTGCCTTCTATCTATGCATTCTGACACTCCAACAATGTGTTCTGCTTCAATTTGGCTCATTTTACAAAGGTGCTTATTGCTGGAGTGAATATGCAGTTCTACTCAAGAGTAAGCAACTAAGCGAAATAAAGCCATGGAACGCTTATTTGCCTTCTATCTATGCATTCTGACACTCCAACAATGTGTTCTGCTTCAATTTGACTCATTTTACAAAGGTGCTTATTCCTGGAGTGAACATGCAGTTCTCCTCAAGAGTAAGCAACTAAGCGAAATAAAGCCATGGAACACTTATTTGCCTTCTATCTATGCATTCTGACACTCCAATAATGTGTTCTGCTTCAGTTTAGCTCATTTTACAAAGATGCTTATTTCTGGAGTGAACATGCAGTTCTACTCAAGAGTAAGCATCTAAGCGAAATAAAGCCATGGAACGCTTATTTGCCTTCTATCTATGCATTCTGACAATCCAACAATGTGTTCTGCTTCAATTTGACTCATTTTACAAAGGTGCTTATTCCTGGAGTGAATATGCAGTTCTACTCAAGAGTAAGCAACTAAGCGAAATAAAGCCATGGAACGCTTATTTGCCTTCTATGTATTCTGACACTCCAACAATGTGTTCTGCTTCAATGTGGGTCATTTTACAAAGGTGCTTATTCCTGGAGTGAACATGCAGTTCTACTCAAGAGTAAGGAACTAAGCGAAATAAAGCCATGGGAAGCTTATTTGCTTTCTATCTATGCATTCTGACACTCCAACAATGTGTTCTGCTTCAATTTGACTCATTTTACAAAGGTGCTTATTCCTGGAGTGAACATGCAGTTCTACTCAAGAGTAAGCAACTAAGCGAAATAAAGCCATGGAACGCTTATTTGCCTTCTATCTATGCATTCTGACACTCCAACAATGTGTTCTGCTTCAATTTGACTCATTTTACAAAGGTGCTTATTCCTGGAGTGAACATGCAGTTCTCCTCAAGAGTAAGCAACTAAGCGAAATAAAGCCATGGAACGCTTATTTGCCTTCTATCTATGCATTCTGGCACTCCAACAATGTGTTCTGCTTCAATTTGGCTCATTTTACAAAGGTGCTTATTCCTGGAGTGAATATGCAGTTCTACTCAAGAGTAAGCAACTAAGCGAAATAAAGCCATGGAATGCTTATTTGCCTTCTATCTATGCATTCTGACACTCCAACAATGTGTTCTGCTTCAATTTGACTCATTTTACAAAGGTGCTTATTGCTGGAGTGAATATGCAGTTCTACTCAAGAGTAAGCAACTAAGCGAAATAAAGCCATGGAACGCTTATTTGCCTTCTATCTATGCATTCTGACACTCCAACAATGTGTTCTGCTTCAATTTGACTCATTTTACAAAGGTGCTTATTCCTGGAGTGAATATGCAGTTCTACTCAAGAGTAAGCAACTAAGCGAAATAAAGCCATGGAACACTTATTTGCCTTCTATCTATGCATTCTGACACTCCAATAATGTGTTCTGCTTCAGTTTAGCTCATTTTACAAAGATGCTTATTTCTGGAGTGAACATGCAGTTCTACTCAAGAGTAAGCATCTAAGCGAAATAAAGCCATGGAACGCTTATTTGCCTTCTATCTATGCATTCTGACAATCCAACAATGTGTTCTGCTTCAATTTGACTCATTTTACAAAGGTGCTTATTCCTGGAGTGAATATGCAGTTCTACTCAAGAGTAAGCAACTAAGCGAAATAAAGCCATGGAACGCTTATTTGGCTTCTATCTATGCATTCTGACACTCCAACAATGTGTTCTGCTTCAATGTGGGTCATTTTACAAAGGTGCTTATTCCTGGAGTGAACATGCAGTTCTACTCAAGAGTAAGGAACTAAGCGAAATAAAGCCATGGAACGCTTATTTGCTTTCTATCTATGCATTCTGACACTCCAACAATGTGTTCTGCTTCAATTTGACTCATTTTACAAAGGTGCTTATTCCTGGAGTGAACATGCAGTTCTACTCAAGAGTAAGCAACTAAGCGAAATAAAGCCATGGAACGCTTATTTGCCTTCTATCTATGCATTCTGACACTCCAACAATGTGTTCTGCTTCAATTTGACTCATTTTACAAAGGTGCTTATTCCCGGAGTGAACATGCAGTTCTCCTCAAGAGTAAGCAACTAAGCGAAATAAAGCCATGGAACGCTTATTTGCCTTCTATCTATGCATTCTGACACTCCAATAATGTGTTCTGCTTCAATTTAGCTCATTTTACAAAGATTCTTATTTCTGGAGTGAACATGCAGTTCTACTCAGGAGTAAGCATCTAAGCAAAATAAAGCCATGGAACGCTTATTTGCCTTCTATCTATGCATTCTGACAATCCAACAATGCGTTCTGCTTCAATTTGACTCATTTTACAAAGGTGCTTATTCCTGGAGTGAATATGCAGTTCTACTCAAGAGTAAGCAACTAAGCGAAATAAAGCCATAGAACGCTTATTTGCCTTCTATGTATTCTGACACTCCAACAATGTGTTCTGCTTCAATGTGGGTCATTTTACAAAGGTGCTTATTCCTGGAGTGAACATGCAGTTCTACTCAAGAGTAAGGAACTAAGCGAAATAAAGCCATGGAACGCTTATTTGCCTTCTATCTATGCATTCTGGCACTCCAACAATGTGTTCTGCTTCAATTTGGCTCATTTTACAAAGGTGCTTATTCCTGGAGTGAATATGCAGTTCTACTCAAGAGTAAGCAACTAAGCGAAATAAAGCCATGGAACGCTTATTTGCCTTCTATCTATGCATTCTGACACTCCAACAATGTGTTCTGCTTCAATTTGACTCATTTTACAAAGGTGCTTATTGCTGGAGTGAATATGCAATTCTACTGAAGAGTAAGCAACTAAGCGAAATAAAGCCATGGAACGCTTATTTGCCTTCTATCTATGCATTCTGACACTCCAACAATGTGTTCTGCTTCAATTTGACTCATTTTACAAAGGTGCTTATTCCTGGAGTGAACATGCAGTTCTCCTCAAGAGTAAGCAACTAAGCGAAATAAAGCCATGGAACACTTATTTGCCTTCTATCTATGCATTCTGACACTCCAATAATGTGTTCTGCTTCAGTTTAGCTCATTTTACAAAGATGCTTATTTCTGGAGTGAATATGCAGTTCTACTCCAGATTAAGCAACTCCGCGAAAAAAAGCCATGGAACGCTTATTTGCCTTCTATCTATGCATTCTGACAATCCAACAATGTGTTCTGCTTCAATTTGACTCATTTTACAAAGGTGCTTATTCCTGGAGTGAATATGCAGTTCTACTCAAGAGTAAGCAACTAAGCGAAATAAAGCCATGGAACGCTTATTTGCCTTCTATGTATTCTGA
The DNA here is from genome assembly GCF_963506605.1 of Zootoca vivipara. Taxonomy (NCBI): domain Eukaryota; kingdom Metazoa; phylum Chordata; class Lepidosauria; order Squamata; family Lacertidae; genus Zootoca; species Zootoca vivipara. Next base: position 235,157 of record NC_083289.1, read on the forward strand.
CACTCCAACAATGTGTTCTGCTTCAATGTGGGTCATTTTAAAGGTGCTTATTCCTGGAGTGAACATGCAGTTCTACTCAAGAGTAAGCATCTAAGCGAAATAAAGCCATGGAACGCTTATTTGGCTTCTATCTATGCATTCTGACACTCCAACAATGTGTTCTGCTTCAATGTGGGTCATTTTACAAAGGTGCTTATTCCTGGAGTGAACATGCAGTTCTACTCAAGAGTAAGGAACTAAGCGAAATAAAGCCATGGAACGCTTATTTGCTTTCTATCTATGCATTCTGACACTCCAACAATGTGTTCTGCTTCAATTTGGCTCGTTTTACAAAGGTGCTTATTCCTGGAGTGAATATGCAGTTCTACTCAAGAGTAAGCAACTAAGAGAAATAAAGCCATGGAACGCTTATTTGCCCTCTATCTATGCATACTGACACTCCAATAATGTGTTCTGCTTCAATTTGGCTCATTTTACAAAGATGCTTATTTCTGGAGTGAACATGTAGTTCTACTCAAGAGTAAGCATCTAAGCGAAATATAGCCATGGAACGCTTATTTGCCTTCTATCTATGCATTCTGACACTCCAACAATGTGTTCTGCTTCAATTTGACTCATTTTACAAAGGTGCTTATTCCTGGAGTGAATATGCAGTTCTACTCAAGAGTAAGCAACTAAGCGAAATAAAGCCATAGAACGCTTATTTGCCTTCTATCTATGCATTCTGACACTCCAACAATGTGTTCTGCTTCAATTTGGTTCATTTTACAAAGGTGCTTTTTGCTGGAGTGAATATGCAGTTCTACTCAAGAGTAAGCAACTAAGCGAAATAAAGCCATAGAACGCTTACTTGCCTCCTATATATGCATTCTGACACTCCAACAATGTGTTCTGCTTCAATTTGGCTCATTTTACAAAGGTACTTATTGCTGGAGTGAATATGCAGTTCTACTCCAGATTAAGCAACTCAGCGAAATAAAGCCATAGAACGCTTATTTGCCTTCTATCTATGCATTCTGACACTCCAACAATGTGTTCTGCTTCAATTTGGCTCATTTTACAAAGGTGCTTATTGCTGGAGTGAATATGCAGTTCTACTCAAGAGTAAGCAACTAAGCGAAATAAAGCCATGGAACGCTTATTTGCCTTCTATCTATGCATTCTGACACTCCAACAATGTGTTCTGCTTCAATTTGACTCATTTTACAAAGGTGCTTATTCCTGGAGTGAACATGCAGTTCTCCTCAAGAGTAAGCAACTAAGCGAAATAAAGCCATGGAACACTTATTTGCCTTCTATCTATGCATTCTGACACTCCAATAATGTGTTCTGCTTCAGTTTAGCTCATTTTACAAAGATGCTTATTTCTGGAGTGAACATGCAGTTCTACTCAAGAGTAAGCATCTAAGCGAAATAAAGCCATGGAACGCTTATTTGCCTTCTATCTATGCATTCTGACAATCCAACAATGTGTTCTGCTTCAATTTGACTCATTTTACAAAGGTGCTTATTCCTGGAGTGAATATGCAGTTCTACTCAAGAGTAAGCAACTAAGCGAAATAAAGCCATGGAACGCTTATTTGCCTTCTATGTATTCTGACACTCCAACAATGTGTTCTGCTTCAATGTGGGTCATTTTAAAGGTGCTTATTCCTGGAGTGAACATGCAGTTCTACTCAAGAGTAAGCATCTAAGCGAAATAAAGCCATGGAACGCTTATTTGGCTTCTATCTATGCATTCTGACACTCCAACAATGTGTTCTGCTTCAATGTGGGTCATTTTACAAAGGTGCTTATTCCTGGAGTGAACATGCAGTTCTACTCAAGAGTAAGGAACTAAGCGAAATAAAGCCATGGAACGCTTATTTGCTTTCTATCTATGCATTCTGACACTCCAACAATGTGTTCTGCTTCAATTTGACTCATTTTACAAAGGTGCTTTTTCCTGGAGTGAACATGCAGTTCTACTCAAGAGTAAGCAACTAAGCGAAATAAAGCCATGGAACGCTTACTTGCCTTCTATCTATGCATTCTGACACTCCAACAATGTGTTCTGCTTCAATTTGACTCATTTTACAAAGGTGCTTATTCCCGGAGTGAACATGCAGTTCTCCTCAAGAGTAAGCAACTAAGCGAAATAAAGCCATGGAAGGCTTATTTGCCTTCTATCTATGCATTCTGACACTCCAATAATGTGTTCTGCTTCAATTTAGCTCATTTTACAAAGATGCTTATTTCTGGAGTGAACATGCAGTTCTACTCAAGAGTAAGCATCTAAGCAAAATAAAGCCATGGAACGCTTATTTGCCTTCTATCTATGCATTCTGACAATCCAACAATGTGTTCTGCTTCAATTTGACTCATTTTACAAAGGTGCTAATTCCTGGAGTGAATATGCAGTTCTACTCAAGAGTAAGCAACTAAGCGAAATAAAGCCATAGAACGCTTATTTGCCTTCTATCTATGCATTCTGACAATCCAACAATGCGTTCTGCTTCAATTTGACTCATTTTACAAAGGTGCTTATTCCTGGAGTGAACATGCAGTTCTACTCAAGAGTAAGGAACTAAGCGAAATAAAGCCATGGGACGCTTATTTGCTTTCTATCTATGCATTCTGACACTCCAACAATGTGTTCTGCTTCAATTTGACTCATTTTACAAAGGTGCTTATTCCTGGAGTGAACATGCAGTTCTACTCAAGAGTAAGCAACTAAGCGAAATAAAGCCATGGAACGCTTATTTGCCTTCTATCTATGCATTCTGACACTCCAACAATGTGTTCTGCTTCAATTTGACTCATTTTACAAAGGTGCTTATTCCTGGAGTGAACATGCAGTTCTCCTCAAGAGTAAGCAACTAAGCGAAATAAAGCCATGGAACGCTTATTTGCCTTCTATCTATGCATTCTGGCACTCCAACAATGTGTTCTGCTTCAATTTGGCTCATTTTACAAAGGTGCTTATTCCTGGAGTGAATATGCAGTTCTACTCAAGAGTAAGCAACTAAGCGAAATAAAGCCATGGAATGCTTATTTGCCTTCTATCTATGCATTCTGACACTCCAACAATGTGTTCTGCTTCAATTTGACTCATTTTACAAAGGTGCTTATTGCTGGAGTGAATATGCAGTTCTACTCAAGAGTAAGCAACTAAGCGAAATAAAGCCATGGAACGCTTATTTGCCTTCTATCTATGCATTCTGACACTCCAACAATGTGTTCTGCTTCAATTTGACTCATTTTACAAAGGTGCTTATTCCTGGAGTGAATATGCAGTTCTACTCAAGAGTAAGCAACTAAGCGAAATAAAGCCATGGAACACTTATTTGCCTTCTATCTATGCATTCTGACACTCCAATAATGTGTTCTGCTTCAGTTTAGCTCATTTTACAAAGATGCTTATTTCTGGAGTGAACATGCAGTTCTACTCAAGAGTAGGCATCTAAGCGAAATAAAGCCATGGAACGCTTATTGGCCTTCTATCTATGCATTCTGACAATCCAACAATGTGTTCTGCTTCAATTTGACTCATTTTACAAAGGTGCTTATTCCTGGAGTGAATATGCAGTTCTACTCAAGAGTAAGCAACTAAGCGAAATAAAGCCATGGAACGCTTATTTGGCTTCTATCTATGCATTCTGACACTCCAACAATGTGTTCTGCTTCAATGTGGGTCATTTTACAAAGGTGCTTATTCCTGGAGTGAACATGCAGTTCTACTCAAGAGTAAGGAACTAAGCGAAATAAAGCCATGGAACGCTTATTTGCTTTCTATCTATGCATTCTGACACTCCAACAATGTGTTCTGCTTCAATTTGACTCATTTTACAAAGGTGCTTATTCCTGGAGTGAACATGCAGTTCTACTCAAGAGTAAGCAACTAAGCGAAATAAAGCCATGGAACGCTTATTTGCCTTCTATCTATGCATTCTGACACTCCAACAATGTGTTCTGCTTCAATTTGACTCATTTTACAAAGGTGCTTATTCCCGGAGTGAACATGCAGTTCTCCTCAAGAGTAAGCAACTAAGCGAAATAAAGCCATGGAACGCTTATTTGCCTTCTATCTATGCATTCTGACACTCCAATAATGTGTTCTGCTTCAATTTAGCTCATTTTACAAAGATTCTTATTTCTGGAGTGAACATGCAGTTCTACTCAGGAGTAAGCATCTAAGCAAAATAAAGCCATGGAACGCTTATTTGCCTTCTATCTATGCATTCTGACAATCCAACAATGCGTTCTGCTTCAATTTGACTCATTTTACAAAGGTGCTTATTCCTGGAGTGAATATGCAGTTCTACTCAAGAGTAAGCAACTAAGCGAAATAAAGCCATAGAACGCTTATTTGCCTTCTATGTATTCTGACACTCCAACAATGTGTTCTGCTTCAATGTGGGTCATTTTACAAAGGTGCTTATTCCTGGAGTGAACATGCAGTTCTACTCAAGAGTAAGGAACTAAGCGAAATAAAGCCATGGAACGCTTATTTGCCTTCTATCTATGCATTCTGGCACTCCAACAATGTGTTCTGCTTCAATTTGGCTCATTTTACAAAGGTGCTTATTCCTGGAGTGAATATGCAGTTCTACTCAAGAGTAAGCAACTAAGCGAAATAAAGCCATGGAACGCTTATTTGCCTTCTATCTATGCATTCTGACACTCCAACAATGTGTTCTGCTTCAATTTGACTCATTTTACAAAGGTGCTTATTGCTGGAGTGAATATGCAATTCTACTGAAGAGTAAGCAACTAAGCGAAATAAAGCCATGGAACGCTTATTTGCCTTCTATCTATGCATTCTGACACTCCAACAATGTGTTCTGCTTCAATTTGGCTCATTTTACAAAGATGCTTATTTCTGGAGTGAACATGCAGTTCTACTCAAGAGTAAGCATCTAAGCAAAATAAAGCCATGGAACGCATATTTGCCTTCTATCTATGCATTCTGACAATCCAACAATGTGTTCTGCTTCAATTTGACTCATTTTACAAAGGTGCTTATTCCTGGAGTGAATATGCAGTTCTACTCAAGAGTAAGCAACTAAGCGAAATAAAGCCATAGAACGCTTATTTGCCTTCTATGTATTCTGACACTCCAACAATGTGTTCTGCTTCAATGTGGGTCATTTTAAAGGTGCTTATTCCTGGAGTGAACATGCAGTTCTACTCAAGAGTAAGCATCTAAGCGAAATAAAGCCATGGAACGCTTATTGGCCTTCTATCTATGCATTCTGACAATCCAACAATGTGTTCTGCTTCAATTTGACTCATTTTACAAAGGTGCTTATTCCTGGAGTGAATATGCAGTTCTACTCAAGAGTAAGCAACTAAGCGAAATAAAGCCATGGAACGCTTATTTGGCTTCTATCTATGCATTCTGACACTCCAACAATGTGTTCTGCTTCAATGTGGGTCATTTTACAAAGGTGCTTATTCCTGGAGTGAACATGCAGTTCTACTCAAGAGTAAGGAACTAAGCGAAATAAAGCCATGGAACGCTTATTTGCTTTCTATCTATGCATTCTGACACTCCAACAATGTGTTCTGCTTCAATTTGACTCATTTTACAAAGGTGCTTATTCCTGGAGTGAACATGCAGTTCTACTCAAGAGTAAGCAACTAAGCGAAATAAAGCCATGGAACGCTTATTTGCCTTCTATCTATGCATTCTGACACTCCAACAATGTGTTCTGCTTCAATTTGACTCATTTTACAAAGGTGCTTATTCCCGGAGTGAACATGCAGTTCTCCTCAAGAGTAAGCAACTAAGCGAAATAAAGCCATGGAACGCTTATTTGCCTTCTATCTATGCATTCTGACACTCCAATAATGTGTTCTGCTTCAATTTAGCTCATTTTACAAAGATTCTTATTTCTGGAGTGAACATGCAGTTCTACTCAGGAGTAAGCATCTAAGCAAAATAAAGCCATGGAACGCTTATTTGCCTTCTATCTATGCATTCTGACAATCCAACAATGCGTTCTGCTTCAATTTGACTCATTTTACAAAGGTGCTTATTCCTGGAGTGAATATGCAGTTCTACTCAAGAGTAAGCAACTAAGCGAAATAAAGCCATAGAACGCTTATTTGCCTTCTATGTATTCTGACACTCCAACAATGTGTTCTGCTTCAATGTGGGTCATTTTACAAAGGTGCTTATTCCTGGAGTGAACATGCAGTTCTACTCAAGAGTAAGGAACTAAGCGAAATAAAGCCATGGAACGCTTATTTGCCTTCTATCTATGCATTCTGGCACTCCAACAATGTGTTCTGCTTCAATTTGGCTCATTTTACAAAGGTGCTTATTCCTGGAGTGAATATGCAGTTCTACTCAAGAGTAAGCAACTAAGCGAAATAAAGCCATGGAACGCTTATTTGCCTTCTATCTATGCATTCTGACACTCCAACAATGTGTTCTGCTTCAATTTGACTCATTTTACAAAGGTGCTTATTGCTGGAGTGAATATGCAATTCTACTGAAGAGTAAGCAACTAAGCGAAATAAAGCCATGGAACGCTTATTTGCCTTCTATCTATGCATTCTGACACTCCAACAATGTGTTCTGCTTCAATTTGGCTCATTTTACAAAGATGCTTATTTCTGGAGTGAACATGCAGTTCTACTCAAGAGTAAGCATCTAAGCAAAATAAAGCCATGGAACGCATATTTGCCTTCTATCTATGCATTCTGACAATCCAACAATGTGTTCTGCTTCAATTTGACTCATTTTACAAAGGTGCTTATTCCTGGAGTGAATATGCAGTTCTACTCAAGAGTAAGCAACTAAGCGAAATAAAGCCATAGAACGCTTATTTGCCTTCTATGTATTCTGACACTCCAACAATGTGTTCTGCTTCAATGTGGGTCATTTTAAAGGTGCTTATTCCTGGAGTGAACATGCAGTTCTACTCAAGAGTAAGCAGCTAAGCGAAATAAAGCCATGGAACGCTTATTTGCCTTCTATCTATGCATTCTGACACTCCAACAATGTGTTCTGCTTCAATTTGACTCATTTTACAAAGGTGCTTATTCCTGGAGTGAACATGCAGTTCTCCACAAGAGTAAGCAACTAAGCGAAATAAAGCCATGGAACGCTTATTTGCCTTCTATCTATGCATTCTGACACTCCAACAATGTGTTCTGCTTCAATTTGACTCATTTTACAAAGGTGCTTATTCCTGGAGTGAACATGCAGTTCTCCACAAGAGTAAGCAACTAAGCGAAATAAAGCCATGGAACGCTTATTTGCCTTCTATCTATGCATTCTGACACTCCAACAATGTGTTCTGCTTCAATTTGACTCATTTTACAAAGGTGCTTATTCCTGGAGTGAACATGCAGTTCTACTCAAGAGTAATCAACTAAGCGAAATAAAGCCATGGAACGCTTATTTGCTTTCTATCTATGCATTCTGACACTCCAACAATGTGTTCTGCTTCAATTTGACTCATTTTACAAAGGTGCTTATTCCTGGAGTGAACATGCAGTTCTACTCAAGAGTAAGCAACTAAGCGAAATAAAGCCATGGAACACTTATTTGCCTTCTATCTATGCATTCTGACACTCCAACAATGTGTTCTGCTTCAATTTGACTCATTTTACAAAGGTGCTTATTCCTGGAGTGAACATGCAGTTCTCCACAAGAGTAAGCAACTAAGCGAAATAAAGCCATGGAACGCTTATTTGCCTTCTATCTATGCATTCTGACACTCCAACAATGTGTTCTGCTTCAATTTGGCTCATTTTACAAAGATGCTTATTCCTGGAGTGAATATGCAGTTCTACTCAAGAGTAAGCAACTAAGCGAAATAAAGCCATGGAACGCTTATTTGCCTTCTATCTATGCATTCTGACACTCCAACAATGTGTTCTGCTTCAATTTGACTCATTTTACAAAGGTGCTTATTCCTGGAGTGAATATGCAGTTCTACTCAAGAGTAAGCAACTAAGCGAAATAAAGCCATGGAACGCTTATTTGCCTTCTATCTATGCATTCTGACACTCCAACAATGTGTTCTGCTTCAATTTGACTCATTTTACAAAGGTGCTTATTCCTGGAGTGAACATGCAGTTCTCCTCAAGAGTAAGCAACTAAGCGAAATAAAGCCATGGAACGCTTATTTGCCTTCTATCTATGCATTCTGACACTCCAACAATGTGTTCTGCTTCAATTTGACTCATTTTACAAAGGTGCTTATTGCTGGAGTGAATATGCAGTTCTACTCAAGAGTAAGCAACTAAGCGAAATAAAGCCATGGAACGCTTATTTGCCTTCTATCTATGCATTCTGACACTCCAACAATGTGTTCTGCTTCAATTTGACTCATTTTACAAAGGTGCTTATTCCTGGAGTGAATATGCAGTTCTACTCAAGAGTAAGCAACTAAGCGAAATAAAGCCATGGAACGCTTATTTGCCTTCTATCTATGCATTCTGACACTCCAACAATGTGTTCTGCTTCAATTTGACTCATTTTACAAAGATGCTTATTTCTGGAGTGAACATGTAGTTCTACTCAAGAGTAAGCAACTAAGCGAAATAAAGCCATGGAGCGCTTATTTGCCTTCTATCTATCTATTCTGACACTCCAACAATGTGTTCTGCTTCAATGTGGGTCATTTTACAAAGGTGCTTATTCCTGGAGTGAACATGCAGTTCTACTCAAGAGTAAGGAACTAAGCGAAATAAAGCCATGGAACTCTTATTTGCCTTCTATCTATGCATTCTGACACTCCAACAATGTGTTCTGCTTCAATTTGGATCATTTTACAAAGGTGCTTATTCCTGGAGTGAATATGCAGTTCTACTCAAGAGTAAGCAACTAAGCGAAATAAAGCCATGGAACGCTTATTTGCCTTCTATCTATGCATTCTGACACTCCAACAATGTGTTCTGCTTCAATTTGACTCATTTTACAAAGGTGCTTACTGCTGGAGTGAATATGCAATTCTACTGAAGAGTAAGCAACTAAGCGAAATAAAGCCATGGAACGCTTATTTGCCTTCTATCTATGCATTCTGACACTCCAACAATGTGTTCTGCTTCAATTTGACTCATTTTACAAAGGTGCTTATTCCTGGAGTGAACATGCAGTTCTCCTCAAGAGTAAGCAACTAAGCGAAATAAAGCCATGGAACGCTTATTTGCCTTCTATCTATGCATTCTGACAATCCAACAATGTGTTCTGCTTCAATTTGACTCATTTTACAAAGGTGCTTATTCCTGGAGTGAATATGCAGTTCTACTCAACAGTAAGCAACTAAGCGAAATAAAGCCATAGAACGCTTATTTGCCTTCTATGTATTCTGACACTCCAACAATGTGTTCTGCTTCAATGTGGGTCATTTTAAAGGTGCTTATTCCTGGAGTGAACATGCAGTTCTACTCAAGAGTAAGCAGCTAAGCGAAATAAAGCCATGGAACGCTTATTTGCCTTCTATCTATGCATTCTGACACTCCAACAATGTGTTCTGCTTCAATTTGACTCATTTTACAAAGGTGCTTATTCCTGGAGTGAACATGCAGTTCTCCACAAGAGTAAGCAACTAAGCGAAATAAAGCCATGGAACGCTTATTTGCCTTCTATCTATGCATTCTGACACTCCAACAATGTGTTCTGCTTCAATTTGGCTCATTTTACAAAGATGCTTATTCCTGGAGTGAATATGCAGTTCTACTCAAGAGTAAGCAACTAAGCGAAATAAAGCCATGGAACGCTTATTTGCCTTCTATCTATGCATTCCTACACTCCAACAATGTGTTCTGCTTCAATTTGACTCATTTTACAAAGGTGCTTATTCCTGGAGTGAACATGCAGTTCTACTCAAGAGTAAGCAACTAAGCGAAATAAAGCCATGGAACGCTTATTTGCTTTCTATCTATGCATTCTGACACTCCAACAATGTGTTCTGCTTCAATTTGACTCATTTTACAAAGGTGCTTATTCCTGGAGTGAACATGCAGTTCTACTCAAGAGTAAGCAACTAAGCGAAATAAAGCCATGGAACACTTATTTGCCTTCTATCTATGCATTCTGACACTCCAACAATGTGTTCTGCTTCAATTTGACTCATTTTACAAAGGTGATTATTTCTGGAGTGAACATGCAGTTCTACTCAAGAGTAAGCAACTAAGCGAAATAAAGCCATGGAACGCTTATTTGCCTTCTATCTATGCATTCTGACACTCCAACAATGTGTTCTGCTTCAATTTGACTCATTTTACAAAGGTGCTTATTCCTGGAGTGAATATTCAGTTCTACTCAAGAGTAAGCAACTAAGCGAAATAAAGCCATGGAACGCTCATTTGCCTTCTATCTATGCATTCTGACACTCCAACAATGTGTTCTGCTTCAATGTGGGTCATTTTACAAAGATGCTTATTCCTGGAGTGAACATGCAGTTCTACTCAAGAGTAAGGAACTAAGCGAAATAAAGCCATGGAACTCTTATTTGCCTTCTATCTATGCATTCTGACACTCCAACAATGTGTTCTGCTTCAATTTGGATCATTTTACAAAGGTGCTTATTCCTGGAGTGAATATGCAGTTCTACTCAAGAGTAAGCAACTAAGCGAAATAAAGCCATGGAACGCTTATTTGCCTTCTATCTATGCATACTGAGACTCCAATAATGTGTTCTGCTTCTATTTGGCTCATTTTACAAAGATGCTTATTTCTGGAGTGAACATGCAGTTCTACTGAAGAGTAAGCATCTAAGCGAAATAAAGCCATGGAACGCTTATTTGCCTTCTATCTATGCATTCTGACACTCCAACAATGTGTTCTGCTTCAATTTGACTCATTTTACAAAGGTGCTTATTCCTGGAGTGAACATGCAGTTCTACTCAAGAGTAAGCAACTAAGCGAAATAAAGCCATGGAACGCTTATTTGCCTTCTGTGAGGGACAGGGGATATCGCGAAGTCCCTCCCCTCCTGAGTTCAAGCCCGTCCCCGAGCAAAGGGGAAAGCAGGGAGAGTTCCGATTCCAGTGGGGAAGCAGGAAGTCGTGTCCGAGGCTCAGGCAAGGTAGAGGAGCCAGGGTCCCAGGTGGGACAGGAAGGGGCAAGCAAGGGGGGAAGACCCATCCCTCCAACTCCAGAATTACGCAGGAAGAGGAGGGGCAAGAGGATGGGTCTGCCAAAGCTTTTGTGTTGGAGAAAGACGCGCCAAAAGCCATTAGGAGGTTCTGAAACCGACTGACAACATCGCTCCGTGTAAATAGCAATGACTTGAGCACTGTAAATACGCAGCACCAATAAAAGAATAAAATGCAGAGCTGCGTAGCGTCGTTACTCTGAAGTAGTCCACTCCGGCCACTGTGACAGCAACCTCCTAATCATTTTTGGGCTACTTCGGAGTTGCCGGGATGAGCGTGTCCGAGGCGGAGAAGTGGCGGCAGATCGCTGAGCAAGCCCAGCTAGAACTGCAACAGCTGTCGCTGCAGGCGCAGGGAGAATTGAAGGCAGCTAAAGAGGAGACTAAGAAGGTCCAGGACGACCGGCTACAACTTGCGGAACAGGTGAGAGAGCTCCAGGAAAAAGAGCAGCATTTAAGGGCGGTGGCGGTAGACCTCCAAAACAAGCTGGATGCAGAGAAAAACAAGGCGGGAGGGGCTCCCCAAGTCCAAGTGCTGCCAGGAAGGAGAGCAGGGACCCTTGTAAGCAAGTTCAATGGAGACCCGAAGGAGTTTCAGGGCTTTGAGACTGAGATCGTGTATGCTCTTGAGCTGCACCAGAATGAGTTCCCCGATGATGAGCACAGAGTAGCGTTTATTGTGGAACATCTCACCGGAGCAGCCAGGGAGTGGCTAAGACCATTAATCGCAACCAAGAATCCTTGCATGAAAAATGTCCAACAATTTCTAGAAGGTTTGAGGACGATGTATTCGTCCGATAGTCATTTGGACCAGACTAAGGAGGAACTGCATAATTTACGCCAAGGAAATATGACAGTTCGCGCATATTGGGCGAAATTCACCATGCTGGTGCACAGACTGGGGTGGGTTTTGGATTCGCCTCCCATGCAAGCTGCGTTTTACTTGGGTTTGAGCGAGGAGGTGAAGGATGAACTCTCGAGAGGTCCAAAGCCCAGTACTATGGATCAGCTGAGCAAAGCAGCTCTGGCGGTGGGGGTGAGGCAGGAATCCCGGTGGAACGACAAGCAAGCGACGCGCGCAAAGCGGGCTTGGTTCCCACGGTCGCAGGAGAAGCCACTCCCTCAACAACCCTTTCAGGCCACGCCTGGAGCCAGCCAGGACCAGGAGCCCATGCAGATTGATAGCGCGCGCGCGCGGGCTTTTCAAAACCCAGCGGCGCCAAGACGCAAGGAGGGAAGGGGCGGGAATTGCTTTCTCTGCAACTCACCCCAGCATCTCGTCAGAGACTGCCCACATCGCAGGGAGTGGCAAGGAAAGGCGGGAACGGTGGTGCCCTCCCCCACTGACGCAGCACCACAGCAGGGAAACGGGAAAGCCTGGCTGCAGGAGACAAGGGGCAGCAGCCAGGCACAGTCAGCAGACAACAGCCCCAGCCCGCCCACCCGCACAGAGAGGTGCAGAGCCAGCCCACCCCTCCCAGAGCAGGAGTGGTTCTAGAAGTGACGCTCACGCTCCCAAATGGCTATCCCCTGACGGTCCTCGCCTTAATTGACAGTGGGGCGTCCGCCAACTTCTTCTCGAGAAGCTTTGCAGAAGAGCACCAAATCCAGCTTTTGCAGTTGGATTTTCCTCTGCACGTAGCAACCATTGACGGCAGGGAGCTGCTGGGAGGGGCCATCACACATCAAACCCCCCCCATGAGAATGACGGTGGGAAGGCACTCAGAGACACTGGCGTTCAACGTCACCACCATCTCAGACCCCCCCATCGTCTTGGGCATGAGCTGGCTGGCGCGCCACGACCCCTCCATCAGTTGGCACCAGAGGTGCATCACGTTTGGGTCAGACTTTTGTCTGGAACATTGCATGCAGCACCAACCAGGGGAGGGGCCTCCGATAGCCACGGTGGCCACCATGCATATCAAAGGGGGTGAGGCAATACCCAAGCAGTACTGGGACCTGCAGGAGGTCTTCAGCGAAGCGGAGTCCGACCACCTACCCCCGCACAGGCCTTTTGACTGCCAGATCAACCTGGTGCCAGGGGCGACGATACCCCCAGCCAAGCTGTACGCCATGTCAGACCAGGAGCTGGAGGATCTGCGCGCTTTCATCGACAAGAACCTCAAGCGGGGGTTCATAAGGGAAAGCAAGGCAGCAGGGGGCAGCCCGGTCTTCTGGGTGGACAAGAAAGACACGCAACAGCGCCGTCTTGTGGTGGACTTTAGACGGCTGAATTCGGTGACAGAGCCCGTGGCTTTCCCCATGCCCAGAGTGGATGATCTCCTGACAGCGGCACGCAGGGGCAAGATTTTCACCAAGCTGGACCTAAGGGGGGCGTACAACTTGATCAGGATCCGGGAAGGAGATGAATGGAAAACCACGATGTTCACGCCTCTGGGCTCTTTTGAATATCTGGTGATGCCCTTCGGTTTGCAAGGGGGCTCAGCATGCTTCCAGGCCTTCATGCACCACGTCCTGGGGTCCCTCCTCTTCAGGAAATGCTTGGTCTTCCTAGATGACATCCTTATCTACTCGAATGACCCAGTGCAGCATGTGAAAGATGTCAGAGAGGTGTTGCAACGCCTGAAGGAGCACCACCTGTATGTGAAGCTGGAGAAGTGCAAGTTTCACACCAAAGAGGTGGACTTCCTGGGCTACAAGCTGTCAGACAAGGGGCTGGCGATGGACAAGGACAAGGTGCAGGCCATCCTGGACTGGCACAGCCCCAGGACGCGCAAAGATGCCCAACGCCTACTAGGCTTCGCTAACTTCTACAGGAAGTTCATCAAGAACTTCTCTCGCGTTACGGCTCCCATCACGGACTGCCTGAGAGGCAAGCAGAAGTTCAAGTGGACACCAGAGGCGCAAGCAGCGTTCGAAAGCCTCAAGAGAGTGTTCGCCTCAGACCAAAACCTGTTCCATGTGGTGCAGGACGCGCCCCTACGCATTGAGACAGATGCTTCTGAAAAAGCTGTGGGCGCAATTTTGTTGCAACTGGACGCCAACAGGGAGTGGAGACCCTGTGCCTTCTTCTCCAGGAAGCTGACACAGCCTGAACGCAACTACACAGTGTTTGATAGGGAACTTCTTGCGATCTACGCTGCGTTCCAGCACTGGCGACACTTCCTGGTGGGCGCGAAGCACCCCATCCAGGTGTGCACAGACCACAAGAACCTGGAGTTCTGGAGAACTGCCAGGGTGCTCAACCAGCGGCAGATACGGTGGGCAGAGTTCTTCTCGAACTTCAACTTCTCCATCCACTACATCCCGGGGGAGCAGAATGTCAGGGCGGATGCCCTCTCCCGCAAGCCAGAGTACATGGAGGAGGAGGCGCCACCAGCCCCAAGGCACATTTTCCCCCCGTCGGCATGGTCCTGCGGAGCAGCTGTGGTGAGCGAGGCAGAACTCACAGCACTGACGGCAGCGGATGAATTTGCCAACCGCATCTTCAGAGAACTGAGAGGGGGGAGGGAGCAGGCAAAAGACTTTGCAGAACGCAGAGGGCTGCTTTTCTACAAGGGTGCGCTGTACCTACCCACCACCCAGCTTCGACGTACGGTCCTCAAGCAGATGCACGACAACCCTACAGCGGGGCATTTTGGAAGGGACAAAACCGCTCACCTAGTCATGAGACACTTCTGGTGGCCAGGGGTGCGGGAAGATGTTCGAGACTATGTAAGGGGCTGTACCACCTGCCAGCGGGCGAAGGTGGTCAGAGCAGCGCCACCAGGGTTGCTGGAGCCCTTAGCCACACCACACAGGCCGTGGGAAGTGGTGTCCATGGACTTCATCACAGATCTGCCTTCGTCCAGGGGTAAGACTGCAGTGTTGGTGGTGGTGGACCTTATGTCCAAAATGTGTCACTTTATACCGTGCGCCAGGGCAGTCTCGGCAGAAGAGACAGCCAAACTGTTTGTTGATCACATTTTCAGACTGCATGGATTACCTTTAAGGGTTATTTCGGATCGTGGCCGCCAATTTGTTTCCAGGTTCTGGCGGCGGCTCATGAACCTCCTGCAGGTGGAGGTCAGCTTGTCGACGGCTAGACACCCGCAGACCAACGGACAAGCGGAGAGGGTCAACGCCATTCTGCAGCAGTACCTGAGATGCTACGTCAGCCAGCGGCAAACGGACTGGGTGGATCGCTTGCCACTAGCAGAATTTGCCTACAACAATGCAGTGCACGTCTCCACAGGGGTGTCGCCCTTTAAGGCCAATTACGGGCGCGACCTCAGATCTTTCCCAGAGAGGGAGAGGGAGGAGGAGGAGGAGGAGGGCCCACAGGCTGAGGATTGGGCAGAGGAACTGGAGACGGTGCACCAGCAGCTCAGAGAACACTTGGAGAGGGCCAAGGAAGCGTACAAAAAGGGGGCAGATCGCCACAGGCGACAAGGGGAGGTCATCAGGGTGGGGGACAAGGTGTGGTTGTCCTCGGAGGGCCTTCCCACCAGAGGGAGGTGCAAAAAGCTGGCACCCAAAAGGCTGGGCCCCTTCACGGTCACGCAACAGGTAAACCCGGTGGCATACAGGCTGGCACTGCCAGAGGACATGAGGGTGCATCCAGTGTTTCATAGATCGCTGCTGTCGCCGTACAGGGAAAGCAGCAGGCTCCGAGACAGCGAACAAACCCCCGAGGGAGGGGGGGAGAGGGAAGGCAGGGAGCAACTCAATGAGGCCACGGCCATCCTGGATTCAAGGTGGGGGGTGGGGGGACTGGAGTACCTCATGGCATGGGAGGATGCTCCACCGTCCCAGAATGAATGGGTCCCAGCCACTCAGATACAGGAGGAATTCTTGGTGGAAGAATTTCACGCCCTCTTTCCCCACAGACCCAAGCCCTGGCACATGGAAAGGGAGGGGGAGGAGGAGGAGGCACGGGAGAGCAGCTCACCATGGCGCTGGGAAGCGGAGTTTGAGGAACCAGAGGATGAGGTATGGGTGTCACCGAGATCCACCCAGTCAGAGGAAGGAGCAGATTGGCAGAACGTTTTTACCCCCACCAGCTCTGACGCCACGGACTTTTTGGGATTCCCGTCCGCCCAGGCGGAAGGGGGGGGCTCGCAGGACTGGGGGGAGGTATTCACACCAACGGGCTCGGAGAGCACTGAGTTCTTAGGCTTCCAGTCGTCACCGACACATGGGGGGGGCCTGGGGAGGGGTGAAGGAGAGCTTGGGAGGGGGGTGGATGTGAGGGACAGGGGATATCGCGAAGTCCCTCCCCTCCTGAGTTCAAGCCCGTCCCCGAGCAAAGGGGAAAGCAGGGAGAGTTCCGATTCCAGTGGGGAAGCAGGAAGTCGTGTCCGAGGCTCAGGCAAGGTAGAGGAGCCAGGGTCCCAGGTGGGACAGGAAGGGGCAAGCAAGGGGGGAAGACCCATCCCTCCAACTCCAGAATTACGCAGGAAGAGGAGGGGCAAGAGGATGGGTCTGCCAAAGCTTTTGTGTTGGAGAAAGACGCGCCAAAAGCCATTAGGAGGTTCTGAAACCGACTGACAACATCGCTCCGTGTAAATAGCAATGACTTGAGCACTGTAAATACGCAGCACCAATAAAAGAATAAAATGCAGAGCTGCGTAGCGTCGTTACTCTGAAGTAGTCCACTCCGGCCACTGTGACACCTTCTATCTATGCATTCTGACACTCGAACAATGTGTTCTGCTTCAATTTGACTCATTTTACAAAGGTGCTTATTCCTGGAGTGAATATGCAGTTCTACTCAAGAGTAAGCAACTAAGCGAAATAAAGCCATGGAACACTTATTTGCCTTCTTACTATGTATTCTGACACTCCAACAATGTGTTCTGCTTCAATTTGACTCATTTTACAAAGGTGCAAATTCCTGGAGTGAACATGCAGTTCTACTCAAGAGTAAGGAACTAAGCGAAATAATGCCATGGAACGCTTATTTGCCTTCTATCTATGCATTCTGACACTCCAACAATGTGTTCTGCTTCAATTTGGATCATTTTACAAAGGTGTTTATTTCTGGAGTGAATATGCAGTTCTACTCAAGAGTAAGCAACTAAGCGAAATAAAGCCATGGAACGCTTATCTGCCTTCTATCTATGCATTCTGACACTCCAACAATGTTTTCTGCTTCAATTTGACTCATTTTTCAAAGGTGCTTATTCCTGGAGTGAACATGCAGTTCTACTCAAGAGTAAGCAACTAAGCGAAATAAAGCCATATGTCACAGTGGCCGGAGTGGACTACTTCAGAGTAACGACGCTACGCAGCTCTGCATTTTATTCTTTTATTGGTGCTGCGTATTTACAGTGCTCAAGTCATTGCTATTTACACGGAGCGATGTTGTCAGTCGGTTTCAGAACCTCCTAATGGCTTTTGGCGCGTCTTTCTCCAACACAAAAGCTTTGGCAGACCCATCCTCTTGCCCCTCCTCTTCCTGCGTAATTCTGGAGTTGGAGGGATGGGTCTTCCCCCCTTGCTTGCCCCTTCCTGTCCCACCTGGGACCCTGGCTCCTCTACCTTGCCTGAGCCTCGGACACGACTTCCTGCTTCCCCACTGGAATCGGAACTCTCCCTGCTTTCCCCTTTGCTCGGGGACGGGCTTGAACTCAGGAGGGGAGGGACTTCGCGATATCCCCTGTCCCTCACATCCACCCCCCTCCCAAGCTCTCCTTCACCCCTCCCCAGGCCCCCCCCATGTGTCGGTGACGACTGGAAGCCTAAGAACTCAGTGCTCTCCGAGCCCGTTGGTGTGAATACCTCCCCCCAGTCCTGCGAGCCCCCCCCTTCCGCCTGGGCGGACGGGAATCCCAAAAAGTCCGTGGCGTCAGAGCTGGTGGGGGTAAAAACGTTCTGCCAATCTGCTCCTTCCTCTGACTGGGTGGATCTCGGTGACACCCATACCTCATCCTCTGGTTCCTCAAACTCCGCTTCCCAGCGCCATGGTGAGCTGCTCTCCCGTGCCTCCTCCTCCTCCCCCTCCCTTTCCATGTGCCAGGGCTTGGGTCTGTGGGGAAAGAGGGCGTGAAATTCTTCCACCAAGAATTCCTCCTGTATCTGAGTGGCTGGGACCCATTCATTCTGGGACGGTGGAGCATCCTCCCATGCCATGAGGTACTCCAGTCCCCCCACCCCCCACCTTGAATCCAGGATGGCCGTGGCCTCATTGAGTTGCTCCCTGCCTTCCCTCTCCCCCCCTCCCTCGGGGGTTTGTTCGCTGTCTCGGAGCCTGCTGCTTTCCCTGTACGGCGACAGCAGCGATCTATGAAACACTGGATGCACCCTCATGTCCTCTGGCAGTGCCAGCCTGTATGCCACCGGGTTTACCTGTTGCGTGACCGTGAAGGGGCCCAGCCTTTTGGGTGCCAGCTTTTTGCACCTCCCTCTGGTGGGAAGGCCCTCCGAGGACAACCACACCTTGTCCCCCACCCTGATGACCTCCCCTTGTCGCCTGTGGCGATCTGCCCCCTTTTTGTACGCTTCCTTGGCCCTCTCCAAGTGGTCTCTGAGCTGCTGGTGCACCGTCTCCAGTTCCTCTGCCCAATCCTCAGCCTGAGGGCCCTCCTCCTCCTCCTCCTCCCTCTCCCTCTCTGGGAAAGATCTGAGGTCGCGCCCGTAATTGGCCTTAAAGGGCGACACCCCTGTGGAGACGTGCACTGCATTGTTGTAGGCAAATTCTGCTAGTGGCAAGCGATCCACCCAGTCCGTTTGCCGCTGGCTGACGTAGCATCTCAGGTACTGCTGCAGAATGGCGTTGACCCTCTCCGCTTGTCCGTTGGTCTGCGGGTGTCTAGCCGTCGACAAGCTGACCTCCACCTGCAGGAGGTTCATGAGCCGCCGCCAGAACCTGGAAACAAATTGGCGGCCACGATCCGAAATAACCCTTAAAGGTAATCCATGCAGTCTGAAAATGTGATCAACAAACAGTTTGGCTGTCTCTTCTGCCGAGACTGCCCTGGCACACGGTATAAAGTGACACATTTTGGACATAAGGTCCACCACCACCAACACTGCAGTCTTACCCCTGGACGAAGGCAGATCTGTGATGAAGTCCATGGACACCACTTCCCACGGCCTGTGTGGTGTGGCTAAGGGCTCCAGCAACCCTGGTGGCGCTGCTCTGACCACCTTCGCCCGCTGGCAGGTGGTACAGCCCCTTACATAGTCTCGAACATCTTCCCGCACCCCTGGCCACCAGAAGTGTCTCATGACTAGGTGAGCGGTTTTGTCCCTTCCAAAATGCCCCGCTGTAGGGTTGTCGTGCATCTGCTTGAGGACCGTACGGCGAAGCTGGGTGGTGGGTAGGTACAGCGCACCCTTGTAGAAAAGCAGCCCTCTGCGTTCTGCAAAGTCTTTTGCCTGCTCCCTCCCCCCTCTCAGGTCTCTGAAGATGCGGTTGGCAAATTCATCCGCTGCCGTCAGTGCTGTGAGTTCTGCCTCGCTCACCACAGCTGCTCCGCAGGACCATGCCGACGGGGGGAAAATGTGCCTTGGGGCTGGTGGCGCCTCCTCCTCCATGTACTCTGGCTTGCGGGAGAGGGCATCCGCCCTGACATTCTGCTCCCCCGGGATGTAGTGGATGGAGAAGTTGAAGTTCGAGAAGAACTCTGCCCACCGTATCTGCCGCTGGTTGAGCACCCTGGCAGTTCTCCAGAACTCCAGGTTCTTGTGGTCTGTGCACACCTGGATGGGGTGCTTCGCGCCCACCAGGAAGTGTCGCCAGTGCTGGAACGCAGCGTAGATCGCAAGAAGTTCCCTATCAAACACTGTGTAGTTGCGTTCAGGCTGTGTCAGCTTCCTGGAGAAGAAGGCACAGGGTCTCCACTCCCTGTTGGCGTCCAGTTGCAACAAAATTGCGCCCACAGCTTTTTCAGAAGCATCTGTCTCAATGCGTAGGGGCGCGTCCTGCACCACATGGAACAGGTTTTGGTCTGAGGCGAACACTCTCTTGAGGCTTTCGAACGCTGCTTGCGCCTCTGGTGTCCACTTGAACTTCTGCTTGCCTCTCAGGCAGTCCGTGATGGGAGCCGTAACGCGAGAGAAGTTCTTGATGAACTTCCTGTAGAAGTTAGCGAAGCCTAGTAGGCGTTGGGCATCTTTGCGCGTCCTGGGGCTGTGCCAGTCCAGGATGGCCTGCACCTTGTCCTTGTCCATCGCCAGCCCCTTGTCTGACAGCTTGTAGCCCAGGAAGTCCACCTCTTTGGTGTGAAACTTGCACTTCTCCAGCTTCACATACAGGTGGTTCTCCTTCAGGCGTTGCAACACCTCTCTGACATCTTTCACATGCTGCACTGGGTCATTCGAGTAGATAAGGATGTCATCTAGGAAGACCAAGCATTTCCTGAAGAGGAGGGACCCCAGGACGTGGTGCATGAAGGCCTGGAAGCATGCTGAGCCCCCTTGCAAACCGAAGGGCATCACCAGATATTCAAAAGAGCCCAGAGGCGTGAACATCGTGGTTTTCCATTCATCTCCTTCCCGGATCCTTATCAAGTTGTACGCCCCCCTTAGGTCCAGCTTGGTGAAAATCTTGCCCCTGCGTGCCGCTGTCAGGAGATCATCCACTCTGGGCATGGGGAAAGCCACGGGCTCTGTCACCGAATTCAGCCGTCTAAAGTCCACCACAAGACGGCGCTGTTGCGTGTCTTTCTTGTCCACCCAGAAGACCGGGCTGCCCCCTGCTGCCTTGCTTTCCCTTATGAACCCCCGCTTGAGGTTCTTGTCGATGAAAGCGCGCAGATCCTCCAGCTCCTGGTCTGACATGGCGTACAGCTTGGCTGGGGGTATCGTCGCCCCTGGCACCAGGTTGATCTGGCAGTCAAAAGGCCTGTGCGGGGGTAGGTGGTCGGACTCCGCTTCGCTGAAGACCTCCTGCAGGTCCCAGTACTGCTTGGGTATTGCCTCACCCCCTTTGATATGCATGGTGGCCACCGTGGCTATCGGAGGCCCCTCCCCTGGTTGGTGCTGCATGCAATGTTCCAGACAAAAGTCTGACCCAAACGTGATGCACCTCTGGTGCCAACTGATGGAGGGGTCGTGGCGCGCCAGCCAGCTCATGCCCAAGACGATGGGGGGGTCTGAGATGGTGGTGACGTTGAACGCCAGTGTTTCTGAGTGCCTTCCCACCGTCATTCTCATGGGGGGGGTTTGATGTGTGATGGCCCCTCCCAGCAGCTCCCTGCCGTCAATGGTTGCTACGTGCAGAGGAAAATCCAACTGCAAAAGCTGGATTTGGTGCTCTTCTGCAAAGCTTCTCGAGAAGAAGTTGGCGGACGCCCCACTGTCAATTAAGGCGAGGACCGTCAGGGGATAGCCATTGGGGAGCGTTAGCGTCACTTCTAGAACCACTCCTGCTCTGGGAGGGGTGGGCTGGCTCTGCACCTCTCTGTGCGGGTGGGCGGGCTGGGGCTGTTGTCTGCTGACTGTGCCTGGCTGCTGCCCCTTGTCTCCTGCAGCCAGGCTTTCCCGTTTCCCTGCTGTGGTGCTGCGTCAGTGGGGGAGGGCACCACCGTTCCCGCCTTTCCTTGCCACTCCCTGCGATGTGGGCAGTCTCTGACGAGATGCTGGGGTGAGTTGCAGAGAAAGCAATTCCCGCCCCTTCCCTCCTTGCGTCTTGGCGCCGCTGGGGTTTGAAAAGCCCGCGCGCGCGCGCTATCAATCTGCATGGGCTCCTGGTCCTGGCTGGCTCCAGGCGTGGCCTGAAAGGGTTGTTGAGGGAGTGGCTTCTCCTGCGACCGTGGGAACCAAGCCCGCTTTGCGCGCGTCGCTTGCTTGTCGTTCCACCGGGATTCCTGCCTCACCCCCACCGCCAGAGCTGCTTTGCTCAGCTGATCCATAGTACTGGGCTTTGGACCTCTCGAGAGTTCATCCTTCACCTCCTCGCTCAAACCCAAGTAAAACGCAGCTTGCATGGGAGGCGAATCCAAAACCCACCCCAGTCTGTGCACCAGCATGGTGAATTTCGCCCAATATGCGCGAACTGTCATATTTCCTTGGCGTAAATTATGCAGTTCCTCCTTAGTCTGGTCCAAATGACTATCGGACGAATACATCGTCCTCAAACCTTCTAGAAATTGTTGGACATTTTTCATGCAAGGATTCTTGGTTGCGATTAATGGTCTTAGCCACTCCCTGGCTGCTCCGGTGAGATGTTCCACAATAAACGCTACTCTGTGCTCATCATCGGGGAACTCATTCTGGTGCAGCTCAAGAGCATACACGATCTCAGTCTCAAAGCCCTGAAACTCCTTCGGGTCTCCATTGAACTTGCTTACAAGGGTCCCTGCTCTCCTTCCTGGCAGCACTTGGACTTGGGGAGCCCCTCCCGCCTTGTTTTTCTCTGCATCCAGCTTGTTTTGGAGGTCTACCGCCACCGCCCTTAAATGCTGCTCTTTTTCCTGGAGCTCTCTCACCTGTTCCGC
Source organism: Zootoca vivipara (assembly GCF_963506605.1). NCBI lineage: Eukaryota > Metazoa > Chordata > Lepidosauria > Squamata > Lacertidae > Zootoca > Zootoca vivipara. The sequence continues at coordinate 257,640 of NC_083289.1, forward strand.
AAGTTGTAGCCGGTCGTCCTGGACCTTCTTAGTCTCCTCTTTAGCTGCCTTCAATTCTCCCTGCGCCTGCAGCGACAGCTGTTGCAGTTCTAGCTGGGCTTGCTCAGCGATCTGCCGCCACTTCTCCGCCTCGGACACGCTCATCCCGGCAACTCCGAAGTAGCCCAAAAATGATTAGGAGGTTGCTGTCACAGTGGCCGGAGTGGACTACTTCAGAGTAACGACGCTACGCAGCTCTGCATTTTATTCTTTTATTGGTGCTGCGTATTTACAGTGCTCAAGTCATTGCTATTTACACGGAGCGATGTTGTCAGTCGGTTTCAGAACCTCCTAATGGCTTTTGGCGCGTCTTTCTCCAACACAAAAGCTTTGGCAGACCCATCCTCTTGCCCCTCCTCTTCCTGCGTAATTCTGGAGTTGGAGGGATGGGTCTTCCCCCCTTGCTTGCCCCTTCCTGTCCCACCTGGGACCCTGGCTCCTCTACCTTGCCTGAGCCTCGGACACGACTTCCTGCTTCCCCACTGGAATCGGAACTCTCCCTGCTTTCCCCTTTGCTCGGGGACGGGCTTGAACTCAGGAGGGGAGGGACTTCGCGATATCCCCTGTCCCTCACACCATAGAACGCTTATTTGCCTTCTATCTATGCATTCTGACACTCCAACAATGTGTTCTGCTTCAATTTGACTCATTTTACAAAGATGCTTATTCCTGGAGTGAATATGCAGTTCTACTCAAGAGTAAGCAACTAAGCGAAATAAAGCCATGGAACGCTTATTTGCCTTCTATCTATGCATTCTGACACTCCAACAATATGTTCTGCTTCAATTTGACTCATTTTACAAAGGTGCTTATTCCTGGAGTGAATATGCAGTTCTACTCAAGAGTAAGCAACTAAGCGAAATAAAGCCATGGAACGCTTATTTGCCTTCTATCTATGCATTCTGACACTCCAACAATGTGTTCTGCTTCAATTTGACTCATTTTACAAAGGTGCTTATTCCTGGAGTGAACATGCAGTTCTACTCGAGAGTAAGCAACTAAGCGAAATGAAGCCATGGAACGCTTATTTGCCTTCTATCTATGCATTCTGACACTCCAACAATGTGTTCTGCTTCAATTTGGCTCATTTTACAAAGATGCTTATTTCTGGAGTGAACATGCAGTTCTACTCAAGAGTAAGCATCTAAGCGAAATAAAGCCATGGAACGCTTATTTGCTTTCTATCTATGCATTCTGACACTCCAACAATGTGTTCTGCTTCAATTTGGCTCATTTTACAAAGGTGCTTATTGCTGGAGAGCAGATGCATTTCTACGCAAGAGTAAGCAACTCAGCGAAATAAAGCCATAGAACGCTTATTTGCCTTCTATTTTGCATTCTGACACTCCAACAATGTGTTCTGCTTCAATTTGGCTCATTTTACAAAGGTGATTATTTCTGGAGTGAACATGCAGTTCTACTCAAGAGTAAGGAACTAAGCGAAATAAAGCCATAGAAGGCTTATTTGCCTTCTATCTATGCATTCTGACACTCCAACAATGTGTTCTGCTTCAATTTGGCTCATTTTACAAAGGTGCTTATTGCTGGAGTGAATATGCAGTTCTACTCCAGATTAAGCAACTCAGCGAAATAAAGCCATAGAACGCTTATTTGCCTTCTATCTATGCATTCTGACACTCCAACAATGTGTTCTGCTTCAATTTGGCTCATTTTATAAAGGTGCTTATTGCTGGAGTGAATATGCAGTTCTACTCAAGAGTAAGCAACTCAGCGAAATAAAGCCATAGAACGCTTATTTGCCTTCTATCTATGCATTCTGACACTCCAACAATGTGTTCTGCTTCCATTTGGCTCATTTTACAAAGGTGATTATTTCTGGAGAGAACATGCAGTTCTACTCAAGAGTAAGCAACTAAGCGAAATAAAGCCATAGAACGCTTACTTGCCTTCTATCTATGCATTCTGACACTCCAACAATGTGTTCTGCTTCAATTTGGCTCATTTTACAAAGGTGCTTATTGCTGGAGTGAATATGCAGTTCTACTCCTGATTAAGCAACTCAGCGAAATAAAGCCATAGAACGCTTATTTGCCTTCTATCTATGCATTCTGACACTCCAACAATGTGTTCTGCTTCAATTTGATTCATTTTACAAAGGTGCTTATTCCTGGAGTGAATATGCAGTTCTACTCAAGAGTAAGCAACTAAGCGAAATAAAGCCATGGAACCCTTTTTTGCCTTCTATCTATGCATTCTGACACTCCAATAATGTGTTCTGCTTCAATTTGGCTCATTTTACAAAGATGCTTATTTCTGGAGTGAACATGCAGTTCTTCTCAAGAGTAAGCAACTAAGCGAAATAAAGCCATGGAACGCTTATTTGCCTTCTATCTATGCATTCTGACACTCCAACAATGTGTTCTGCTTCAATTTGACTCATTTTACAAAGATGCTTATTTCTGGAGTGAACATGCAGTTCTACTCAAGAGTAAGCAACTAAGCGAAATAAAGCCATGGAACGCTTATTTGCCTTCTATCTATGCATTCTGACACTCCAACAATGTGTTCTGCTTCAATGTGGGTCATTTTACAAAGGTGCTTATTCCTGGAGTGAACATGCAGTTCTACTCAAGAGTAAGTAACTAAGCGAAATAAAGCCATGGAACTCTTATTTGCCTTCTATCTATGCATTCTGACACTCCAACAATGTGTTCTGCTTCAATTTGGCTCATTTTACAAAGGTGCTTATTGCTGGAGTGAATATGCAGTTCTACTCAAGAGTAAGCAACTCGGCGAAATAAAGCCATAGAACGTTTATTTGCCTTCTATCTATGCATTCTGACACTCCAACAATGTGTTCTGCTTCAATTTGGCTCATTTTACAAAGGTGATTATTTCTGGAGAGAACATGCAGTTCTACTCAAGAGTAAGCAACTAAGCGAAATAAAGCCATAGAACGCTTATTTGCCTTCTATCTATGCATTCTGACACTCCAACAATGTGTTCTGCTTCAATTTGGCTCATTTTACAAACGTGATCATTTCTGGAGAGCAGATGCATATCTACTCAAGAGTAAGCAACTAAGCGAAATAAAGCCATAGAACGCTTATTTGCCTTCTATCTATGCATCCTGACACTCCAACAATGTGTTCTGCTTCAATTTGGTTCATTTTACAAAGGTGATTATTTCTGGAGTGAACATGCAGTTCTACTCAAGAGCAAGCAACTAAGCGAATTAAAGCCATAGAACGCTTCCTTGCCTTCTATCTATGCATTCTGACACTCCAACAATGTGTTCTGCTTCATTTTGGCTCATTTTACAAAGGTGCTTATTGCTGGAGTGAATATGCAGTTCTACTCCAGATTAAGCAACTCAGCGAAATAAAGCCATAGAACGCTTATTTGCCTTCTATCTATGCATTCTGACACTCCAACAATGTGTTCTGCTTCAATTTGGCTCATCTTACAAAGGTGCTTATTGCTGAAGTGAATATGCAGTTCTACTCAAGAGTAAGCAACTAAGCGAAATAAAGCCATGGAACGCTTATTTGCCTTCAATCTATGCATTCTGACACTCCAACAATGTGTTCTGCTTCAATTTGATTCATTTTACAAAGGTGCTTATTCCTGGAGTGAATATGCAGTTCTACTCAAGAGTAAGCAACTAAGCGAAATAAAGCCATGGAACCCTTATTTGCCTTCTATCTACGCATTCTGACACTCCAATAATGTGTTCTGCTTCAATTTGGCTCATTTTACAAAGATGCTTATTTCTGGAGTGAACATGCAGTTCTACTCAAGAGTAAGCATCTAAGCGAAATAAAGCCATGGAACGCTTATTTGCCTTCTATCTATGCATTCTGACAATCCAACAATGTGTTCTGCTTCAATTTGACTCATTTTACAAAGGTGCTTATTCCTGGAGTGAATATGCAGTTCTACTCAAGAGTAAGCAACTAAGCGAAATAAAGCCATGGAACGCTTATTTGCCTTCTATCTATGCATTCTGACACTCCAACAATGTATTCTGCTTCAATTAGACTCATTTTACAAAGATGCTTATTTCTGGAGTGAACATGCAGTTCTACTCAAGAGTAAGCAACTAAGCGAAATAAAGCCATGGAACGCTTATTTGCCTTCTATCTATGTATTCTGACACTCCAACAATGTGTTCTGCTTCAATGTGGGTCATTTTACAAAGGTGCTTATTCCTGGAGTGAACATGCAGTTCTACTCAAGAGTAAGGAACTAAGCGAAATAAAGCCATGGAACTCTTATTTGCCTTCTATCTATGCATTCTGACACTCCAACAATGTGTTCTGCTTCAATTTGGCTCATTTTACAAAGGTGCTTATTGCTGGAGTGAATATGCAGTTCTACTCAAGAGTAAGCAACTCGGCGAAATAAAGCCATAGAACGCTTATTTGCCTTCTATCTATGCATTCTGACACTCCAACAATGTGTTCTGCTTCAATTTGGCTCATTTTACAAAGGTGATTATTTCTGGAGAGAACATGCAGTTCTACTCAAGAGTAAGCAACTAAGCGAAATAAAGCCATAGAACGCTTATTTGCCTTCTATCTATGCATTCTGACACTCCAACAATGTGTTCTGCTTCAATTTGACTCATTTTACAAAGATGCTTATTTCTGGAGTGAACATGCAGTTCTACTCAAGAGTAAGCAACTAAGCGAAATAAAGCCATGGAACGCTTATTTGCCTTCTATCTATGTATTCTGACACTCCAACAATGTGTTCTGCTTCAATGTGGGTCATTTTACAAAGGTGCTTATTCCTGGAGTGAACATGCAGTTCTACTCAAGAGTAAGTAACTAAGCGAAATAAAGCCAAGGAACTCTTATTTGCGTTCTATCTATGCATTCTGACACTCCAACAATGTGTTCTGCTTCAATTTGGTTCATTTTACAAAGGTGATTATTTCTGGAGTGAACATGCAGTTCTACTCAAGAGCAAGCAACTAAGCGAAATAAAGCCATAGAACGCTTCCTTGCCTTCTATCTATGCATTCTGACACTCCAACAATGTGTTCTGCTTCATTTTGGCTCATTTTACAAAGGTGCTTATTGCTGGAGTGAATATGCAGTTCTACTCCAGATTAAGCAACTCAGCGAAATAAAGCCATAGAACGCTTATTTGCCTTCTATCTATGCATTCTGACACTCCAACAATGTGTTCTGCTTCAATTTGGCTCATCTTACAAAGCTGCTTATTGCTGAAGTGAATATGCAGTTCTACTCAAGAGTAAGCAACTAAGCGAAATAAAGCCATGGAACGCTTATTTGCCTTCAATCTATGCATTCTGACACTCCAACAATGTGTTCTGCTTCAATTTGATTCATTTTACAAAGGTGCTTATTCCTGGAGTGAATATGCAGTTCTACTCAAGAGTAAGCAACTAAGCGAAATAAAGCCATGGAACCCTTATTTGCCTTCTATCTACGCATTCTGACACTCCAATAATGTGTTCTGCTTCAATTTGGCTCATTTTACAAAGATGCTTATTTCTGGAGTGAACATGCAGTTCTACTCAAGAGTAAGCATCTAAGCGAAATAAAGCCATGGAACGCTTATTTGCCTTCTATCTATGCATTCTGACAATCCAACAATGTGTTCTGCTTCAATTTGACTCATTTTACAAAGGTGCTTATTCCTGGAGTGAATATGCAGTTCTACTCAAGAGTAAGCAACTAAGCGAAATAAAGCCATGGAACGCTTATTTGCCTTCTATCTATGCATTCTGACACTCCAACAATGTATTCTGCTTCAATTAGACTCATTTTACAAAGATGCTTATTTCTGGAGTGAACATGCAGTTCTACTCAAGAGTAAGCAACTAAGCGAAATAAAGCCATGGAACGCTTATTTGCCTTCTATCTATGTATTCTGACACTCCAACAATGTGTTCTGCTTCAATGTGGGTCATTTTACAAAGGTGCTTATTCCTGGAGTGAACATGCAGTTCTACTCAAGAGTAAGGAACTAAGCGAAATAAAGCCATGGAACTCTTATTTGCCTTCTATCTATGCATTCTGACACTCCAACAATGTGTTCTGCTTCAATTTGGCTCATTTTACAAAGGTGCTTATTGCTGGAGTGAATATGCAGTTCTACTCAAGAGTAAGCAACTCGGCGAAATAAAGCCATAGAACGCTTATTTGCCTTCTATCTATGCATTCTGACACTCCAACAATGTGTTCTGCTTCAATTTGGCTCATTTTACAAAGGTGATTATTTCTGGAGAGAACATGCAGTTCTACTCAAGAGTAAGCAACTAAGCGAAATAAAGCCATAGAACGCTTATTTGCCTTCTATCTATGCATTCTGACACTCCAACAATGTGTTCTGCTTCAATTTGACTCATTTTACAAAGATGCTTATTTCTGGAGTGAACATGCAGTTCTACTCAAGAGTAAGCAACTAAGCGAAATAAAGCCATGGAACGCTTATTTGCCTTCTATCTATGTATTCTGACACTCCAACAATGTGTTCTGCTTCAATGTGGGTCATTTTACAAAGGTGCTTATTCCTGGAGTGAACATGCAGTTCTACTCAAGAGTAAGTAACTAAGCGAAATAAAGCCAAGGAACTCTTATTTGCGTTCTATCTATGCATTCTGACACTCCAACAATGTGTTCTGCTTCAATTTGGCTCATTTTACAAAGGTGCTTATTGCTGGAGTGAATATGCAGTTCTACTCAAGAGTAAGCAACTCGGCGAAATAAAGCCATAGAACGCTTATTTGCCTTCTATCTATGCATTCTGACACTCCAACAATGTGTTCTGCTTCAATTTGGCTCATTTTACAAAGGTGCTTATTGCTGGAGTGAATATGCAGTTCTACTCCAGATTAAGCAACTCAGCGAAATAAAGCCATAGAACGCTTATTTGCCTTCTATCTATGCATTCTGACACTCCAACAATGTGTTCTGCTTCAATTTGGCTCATCTTACAAAGGTGCTTATTGCTGGAGTGAACATGCAGTTCTACTCAAGAGTAAGCAACTAAGCGAAATAAAGCCATAGAACGCTTATTTGCCTTCTATCTATGCATTCTGACACTCCAACAATGTGTTCTGCTTCAATTTGGCTCATTTTACAAACGTGATCATTTCTGGAGAGCAGATGCATATCTACTCAAGAGTAAGCAACTAAGCGAAATAAAGCCATAGAACGCTTATTTGCCTTCTATCTATGCATCCTGACACTCCAACAATGTGTTCTGCTTCAATTTGGTTCATTTTACAAAGGTGATTATTTCTGGAGTGAACATGCAGTTCTACTCAAGAGTAAGCAACTAAGCGAAATAAAGCCATAGAACGCTTCCTTTCCTTCTATCTATGCATTCTGACACTCCAACAATGTGTTCTGCTTCAATTTGGCTCATTTTACAAAGGTGCTTATTGCTGGAGTGAATATGCAGTTCTACTCAAGAGTAAGCAACTCGGCGAAATAAAGCCATGGAACGCTTATTTGCCTTCTATCTATGCATTCTGACACTCCAACAATGTGTTCTGCTTCAATTTGGCTCATTTTACAAAGGTGATTATTTCTGGAGAGAACATGCAGTTCTACTCAAGAGTAAGCAACTAAGCGAAATAAAGCCATAGAACGCTTATTTGCCTTCTATCTATGCATTCTGACACTCCAACAATGTGTTCTGCTTCAATTTGGTTCACTTTACAAAGGTGCTTATTGCTGGAGTGAATATGCAGTTCTACTCAAGAGTAAGCAACTAAGCGAAATAAAGCCATAGAACGCTTACTTGCCTTCTATCTATGCATTCTGACACTCCAACAATGTGTTCTGCTTCCATTTGGCTCATTTTACAAACGTGATCATTTCTGGAGAGCAGATGCATATCTACTCAAGAGTAAGCAACTAAGCGAAATAAAGCCATAGAACGCTTATTTGCCTTCTATCTATGCATCCTGACACTCCAACAATGTGTTCTGCTTCAATTTGGTTCATTTTACAAAGGTGATTATTTCTGGAGTGAACATGCAGTTCTACTCAAGAGTAAGCAACTAAGCGAAATAAAGCCATAGAACGCTTCCTTGCCTTCTATCTATGCATTCTGACACTCCAACAATGTGTTCTGCTTCAATTTGGCTCATTTTACAAAGGTGCTTATTGCTGGAGTGAATATGCAGTTCTACTCAAGAGTAAGCAACTAAGCGAAATAAAGCCATAGAACGCTTATTTGCCTTCTATCTATGCATTCTGACACTCCAACAATGTGTTCTGCTTCAATTTGGCACATTTTACAAACGTGATTATTTCTAGAGAGCAGATGCATTTCTACTCAAGAGTAAGCAACTCAGCGAAATAAAGCCATAGAACGCTTATTTGCCTTCTATCTATGCATTCTGACACTCCAACAATGTGTTCTGCTTCCATTTGGCTCATTTTACAAACGTGATCATTTCTGGAGTGAACATGCAGTTCTACTCAAGAGTAAGCAAGAAAGCGAAATAAAGCCATAGAACGCTTATTTGCCTTCTATCTATGCATTCTGACACTCCAACAATGTGTTCTGCTTCAATTTGGCTCATTTTACAAAGGTGCTTATTGCTGGAGTGAATATGCAGTTCTACTCAAGAGTAAGCAACTAAGCAAAATAAAGCCATAGAACGCTTACTTGCCTTCTATCTATGCATTCTGACACTCCAACAATGTGTTCTGCTTCAATTTGGCTCATTTTACAAAGGTGCTCATTGCTGGAGTGAATAGGCAGTTCTACTCCAGATTAAGCAACTCAGCGAAATAAAGCCATAGAACGCTTATTTGCCTTCTATCTATGCATTCTGACACTCCAACAATGTGTTCTGCTTCAATTTGGCTCATTTTACAAAGGTGCTTATTGCTGGAGAGCAGATGCATTTCTACGCAAGAGTAAGCAACTCAGCGAAATAAAGCCATAGAACGCTTATTTGCCTTCTATCTATGCATTCTGACACTCCAACAATGTATTCTCCTTCCATTTGGCTCATTTTACAAACGTGATCATTTCTGGAGAGCAGATGCATTTCTACTCAAGAGTAACCAACTCAGCGAAATAAAGCCATAGAACGCTTATTTGCCTTCTATCTATGCATTCTGACACTCCAACAATGTGTTCTGCTTCAATTTGGCTCATTTTACAAACGTGATTATTTCTGGAGAGCAGATGCATTTCTACTCAAGAGTAAGCAACTAAGCGAAATAAAGCCATAGAACGCTTATTTGCCTTCTTTCTATGCATTCTGACACTCCAACAATGTGTTCTGCTTCCATTTGGCTCATTTTACAAACGTGATCATTTCTGGAGAGCAGATGCATATCTACTCAAGAGTAAGCAACTAAGCGAAATAAAGCCATAGAACGCTTATTTGCCTTCTATCTATGCATTCTGACACTCCAACACTGTGTTCTGCTTCAATTTGGTTCATTTTACAAAGGTGATTATTTCTGGAGTGAACATGCAGTTCTACTCAAGAGTAAGCAACTAAGCGAAATAAAGCCATAGAACGCTTCCTTGCCTTCTATCTATGCATTCTGACACTCCAACAATGTGTTCTGCTTCAATTTGGCTCATTTTACAAAGGTGCTTATTGCTGGAGTGAATATGCAGTTCTACTCAAGATTAAGCAACTAAGCGAAATAAAGCCATAGAACGCTTATTTGCTTCTATCTATGCATTCTGACACTCCAACAATGTGTTCTGCTTCAATTTGGCACATTTTACAAACGTGATTATTTCTGGAGAGCAGATGCATTTCTACTCAAGAGTAAGCAACTAAGCGAAATAAAGCCATAGAACGCTTATTTGCCTTCTATCTATGCATTCTGACACTCCAACAATGTGTTCTGCTTCCATTTGGCTCATTTTACAAACGTGATCATTTCTGGAGTGAACATGCAGTTCTACTCAAGAGTAAGCAAGTAAGCGAAATAAAGCCATAGAACGCTTATTTGCCTTCTATCTATGCATTCTGACACTCCAACAATGTGTTCTGCTTCAATTTGGCTCATTTTACAAAGGTGCTTATTGCTGGAGTGAATATGCAGTTCTACTCAAGAGTAAGCAACTAAGCGAAATAAAGCCATAGAACGCTTATTTGCCTTCTATCTATGCATTCTGACACTCCAACAATGTGTTCTGCTTCAATTTGGCTCATTTTACAAAGGTGATTATTTCTGGAGAGAACATGCAGTTCTACTCAAGAGTAAGCAACTAAGCGAAATAAAGCCATAGAACGCTTATTTGCCTTCTATCTATGCATTCTGACACTCCAACAATGTGTTCTGCTTCAATTTGGTTCACTTTACAAAGGTGCTTATTGCTGGAGTGAATATGCAGTTCTACTCAAGAGTAAGCAACTAAGCGAAATAAAGCCAGAGAACGCTTATTTGCCTTCTATCTATGCATTCTGACACTCCAACAATGTGTTCTGCTTCAATTTGGCACATTTTACAATCGTGATCATTTCTGGAGAGCAGATGCATATCTACTCAAGAGTAAGCAACTAAGCGAAATAAAGCCATAGAACGCTTATTTGCCTTCTATCTATGCATCCTGACACTCCAACAATGTGTTCTGCTTCAATTTGGTTCATTTTACAAACGTGATCATTTCTGGAGTGAACATGCAGTTCTACTCAAGAGTAAGCAAGTAAGCGAAATAAAGCCATAGAACGCTTATTTGCCTTCTATCTATGCATTCTGACACTCCAACAATGTGTTCTGCTTCAATTTGGCTCATTTTACAAAGGTGCTTATTGCTGGAGTGAATATGCAGTTCTACCCAAGAGTAAGCAACTCGGCGAAATAAAGCCATAGAACGCTTATTTGCCTTCTATCTATGCATTCTGACACTCCAACAATGTGTTCTGCTTCAATTTGGCTCATTTTACAAAGGTGATTATTTCTGGAGAGAACATGCAGTTCTACTCAAGAGTAAGCAACTAAGCGAAATAAAGCCATAGAACGCTTATTTGCCTTCTATCTATGCATTCTGACACTCCAACAATGTGTTCTGCTTCAATTTGGTTCACTTTACAAAGGTGCTTATTGCTGGAGTGAATATGCAGTTCTACTCAAGAGTAAGCAACTAAGCAAAATAAAGCCATAGAACGCTTACTTGCCTTCTATCTATGCATTCTGACACTCCAACAATGTGTTCTGCTTCAATTTGGCTCATTTTACAAAGGTGCTCATTGCTGGAGTGAATAGGCAGTTCTACTCCAGATTAAGCAACTCAGCGAAATAAAGCCATAGAACGCTTATTTGCCTTCTATCTATGCAGTCTGACACTCCAACAATGTGTTCTGCTTCAATTTGGCTCATTTTACAAAGGTGCTTATTGCTGGAGTGAATATGCAGTTCTACTCAAGAGTAAACAACTCAGCGAAATAATGCCATAGAACGCTTATTTGCCTCCTATCTATGCATTCTGACACTCCAACAATGTGTTCTGCTTCAATTTGGCTCATTTTACAAAGGTGCTTATTGCTGGAGTGAATATGCAGTTCTACTCAAGAGTAAACAACTCAGCGAAATAAAGCCATAGAACGCTTATTTGCCTTCTATCTATGCATTCTGACACTCCAACAATGTGTTCTGCTTCCATTTGGCTTATTTTACAAACGTGATCATTTCTGGAGAGCAGATGCATTTCTACTCAAGAGTAAGCAACTAAGCGAAATAAAGCCATAGAACGCTTATTTGCCTTCTATCTATGCATTCTGACACTCCAACAATGTGTTCTGCTTCAATTTGGCTCATTTTACAAACGTGATTATTTCTGGAGAGCAGATGCATTTCTACTCAAGAGTAAGCAACTCAGCGAAATAAAGCCATAGAACGCTTATTTGCCTTCTATCTATGCATTCTGACACTCCAACAATGTGTTCTGCTTCCATTTGGCTCATTTTACAAACGTGATCATTTCTGGAGAGCAGATGCATATCTACTCAAGAGTAAGCAACTAAGCGAAATAAAGCCATAGAACGCTTATTTGCCTTCTATCTATGCATCCTGACACTCCAACAATGTGTTCTGCTTCAATTTGGTTCATTTTACAAAGGTGATTATTTCTGGAGTGAACATGCAGTTCTACTCAAGAGTAAGCAACTAAGCGAAATAAAGCCATAGAACGCTTCCTTGCCTTCTATCTATGCATTCTGACACTCCAACAATGTGTTCTGCTTCAATTTGGCTCATTTTACAAAGGTGCTTATTGCTGGAGTGAATATGCAGTTCTACTCAAGAGTAAGCAACTAAGCGAAATAAAGCCATAGAACGCTTATTTGCCTTCTATCTATGCATTCTGACACTCCAACAATGTGTTCTGCTTTAATTTGGCTCATTTTACAAAGGTGCTTATTGCTGGAGTGAATATGCAGTTCTACTCAAGAGTAAGCAACTAAGCGAAATAAAGCCATAGAACGCTTATTTGCCTTCTATCTATGCATTCTGACACTCCAACAATGTGTTCTGCTTCAATTTGGCTCATTTTACAAAGGTGCTCATTGCTGGAGTGAATAGGCAGTTCTACTCCAGATTAAGCAACTCAGCGAAATAAAGCCATAGAACGCTTATTTGCCTTCTATCTATGCAGTCTGACACTCCAACAATGTGTTCTGCTTCAATTTGGCTCATTTTACAAAGGTGCTTATTGCTGGAGTGAATATGCAGTTCTACTCAAGAGTAAACAACTCAGCGAAATAATGCCATAGAACGCTTATTTGCCTCCTATCTATGCATTCTGACACTCCAACAATGTGTTCTGCTTCAATTTGGTTCATTTTACAAAGGTGCTTATTGCTGGAGAACAGATGCATTTCTACGCAAGAGTAAGCAACTCAGCGAAATAAAGCCATAGAACGCTTATTTGCCTTCTATCTATGCATTCTGACACTCCAACAATGTGTTCTGCTTCCATTTGGCTTATTTTACAAACGTGATCATTTCTGGAGAGCAGATGCATTTCTACTCAAGAGTAAGCAACTAAGCGAAATAAAGCCATAGAACGCTTATTTGCCTTCTATCTATGCATTCTGACACTCCAACAATGTGTTCTGCTTCAATTTGGCTCATTTTACAAACGTGATTATTTCTGGAGAGCAGATGCATTTCTACTCAAGAGTAAGCAACTAAGCGAAATAAAGCCATAGAACGCTTATTTGCCTTCTATCTATGCATTCTGACACTCCAACAATGTGTTCTGCTTCCATTTGGCTCATTTTACAAACGTGATCATTTCTGGAGAGCAGATGCATATCTACTCAAGAGTAAGCAACTAAGCGAAATAAAGCCATAGAACGCTTATTTGCCTTCTATCTATGCATCCTGACACTCCAACAATGTGTTCTGCTTCAATTTGGTTCATTTTACAAAGGTGATTATTTCTGGAGTGAACATGCAGTTCTACTCAAGAGTAAGCAACTAAGCGAAATAAAGCCATAGAACGCTTCCTTGCCTTCTATCTATGCATTCTGACACTCCAACAATGTGTTCTGCTTCAATTTGGCTCATTTTACAAAGGTGCTTATTGCTGGAGTGAATATGCAGTTCTACTCAAGAGTAAGCAACTAAGCGAAATAAAGCCATAGAACGCTTATTTGCCTTCTATCTATGCATTCTGACACTCCAACAATGTGTTCTGCTTTAATTTGGCTCATTTTACAAAGGTGCTTATTGCTGGAGTGAATATGCAGTTCTACTCAAGAGTAAGCAACTAAGCGAAATAAAGCCATAGAACGCTTATTTGCCTTCTATCTATGCATTCTGACACTCCAACAATGTGTTCTGCTTCAATTTGGCTCATTTTACAAACGTGATTATTTCTCGAGAGCAGATGCATTTCTAATCAAGAGTAAGCAACTAAGCGAAATAAAGCCATAGAACGCTTATTTGCCTTCTATCTATGCATTCTGACACTCCAACAATGTGTTCTGCTTCCATTTGGCTCATTTTACAAACGTGATCATTTCTGGAGAGCAGATGCATATCTACTCAAGAGTAAGCAACTAATCGAAATAAAGCCATAGAACGCTTATTTGCCTTCTATCTATGCATCCTGACACTCCAACAATGTGTTCTGCTTCAATTTGGTTCATTTTACAAAGGTGATCATTTCTGGAGTGAACATGCAGTTCTACTCAAGAGTAAGCAGCTAAGCGAAATAAAGCCATAGAACGCTTCCTTGCCTTCTATCTATGCATTCTGACACTCCAACAATGTGTTCTGCTTCAATTTGGCTCATTTTACAAAGGTGCTTATTGCTGGAGTGAATATGCAGTTCTACTCAAGAGTAAGCAACTAAGCGAAATAAAGCCATAGAACGCTTATTTGCCTTCTATCTATGCATTCTGACACTCCAACAATGTGTTCTGCTTCAATTTGGCTCATTTTACAAAGGTGCTTATTGCTGGAGAGCAGATGCATTTCTACGCAAGAGTAAGCAACTCAGCGAAATAAAGCCATAGAACGCTTATTTGCCTTCTATCTATGCATTCTGACACTCCAACAATGTGTTCTGCTTCAATTTGGCTCATTTTACAAACGTGATTATTTCTGGAGAGCAGATGCATTTCTACTCAAGAGTAAGCAACTAAGCGAAATAAAGCCATAGAACGCTTATTTGCCTTCTATCTATGCATTCTGACACTCCAACAATGTGTTCTGCTTCCATTTGGCTCATTTTACAAACGTGATCATTTCTGGAGAGCAGATGCATATCGACTCAAGAGTAAGCAACTAAGCGAAATAAAGCCATAGAACGCTTATTTGCCTTCTATCTATGCATTCTGACACTCCAACACTGTGTTCTGCTTCAATTTGGTTCATTTTACAAAGGTGATTATTTCTGGAGTGAACATGCAGTTCTACTCAAGAGTAAGCAACTAAGCGAAATAAAGCCATAGAACGCTTCCTTGCCTTCTATCTATGCATTCTGACACTCCAACAATGTGTTCTGCTTCAATTTGGCTCATTTTACAAAGGTGCTTATTGCTGGAGTGAATATGCAGTTCTACTCAAGAGTAAGCAACTAAGCGAAATAAAGCCATAGAACGCTTATTTGCCTTCTATCTATGCATTCTGACACTCCAACAATGTGTTCTGCTTCAATTTGGCTCATTTTACAAACGTGATTATTTCTGGAGAGCAGATGCATTTCTACTCAAGAGTAAGCAACTAAGCGAAATAAAGCCATAGAACGCTTATTTGCATTCTATCTATGCATTCTGACACTCCAACAATGTGTTCTGCTTCCATTTGGCTCATTTTACAAACGTGATCATTTCTGGAGAGCAGATGCATATCTACTCAAGAGTAAGCAACTAAGCGAAATAAAGCCATAGAACGCTTATTTGCCTTCTATCTATGCATTCTGACACTCCAACAATGTGTTCTGCTTCAATTTGGCACATTTTACAAACGTGATCATTTCTGGAGAGCAGATGCATATCTACTCAAGAGTAAGCAACTAAGCGAAATAAAGCCATAGAACGCTTATTTGCCTTCTATCTATGCATCCTGACACTCCAACAATGTGTTCTGCTTCAATTTGGTTCATTTTACAAACGTGATCATTTCTGGAGTGAACATGCAGTTCTACTCAAGAGTAAGCAAGTAAGCGAAATAAAGCCATAGAACGCTTATTTGCCTTCTATCTATGCATTCTGACACTCCAACAATGTGTTCTGCTTCAATTTGGCTCATTTTACAAAGGTGCTTATTGCTGGAGTGAATATGCAGTTCTACCCAAGAGTAAGCAACTCGGCGAAATAAAGCCATAGAACGCTTATTTGCCTTCTATCTATGCATTCTGACACTCCAACAATGTGTTCTGCTTCAATTTGGCTCATTTTACAAAGGTGATTATTTCTGGAGAGAACATGCAGTTCTACTCAAGAGTAAGCAACTAAGCGAAATAAAGCCATAGAACGCTTATTTGCCTTCTATCTATGCATTCTGACACTCCAACAATGTGTTCTGCTTCAATTTGGTTCACTTTACAAAGGTGCTTATTGCTGGAGTGAATATGCAGTTCTACTCAAGAGTAAGCAACTAAGCAAAATAAAGCCATAGAACGCTTACTTGCCTTCTCTCTATGCATTCTGACACTCCAACAATGTGTTCTGCTTCAATTTGGCTCATTTTACAAAGGTGCTCATTGCTGGAGTGAATAGGCTGTTCTACTCCAGATTAAGCAACTCAGCGAAATAAAGCCATAGAACGCTTATTTGCCTTCTATCTATGCAGTCTGACACTCCAACAATGTGTTCTGCTTCAATTTGGCTCATTTTACAAAGGTGCTTATTGCTGGAGTGAATATGCAGTTCTACTCAAGAGTAAACAACTCAGGGAAATAATGCCATAGAACGCTTATTTGCCTCCTATCTATGCATTCTGACACTCCAACAATGTGTTCTGCTTCAATTTGGTTCATTTTACAAAGGTGCTTATTGCTGGAGAACAGATGCATTTCTACGCAAGAGTAAGCAACTCAGCGAAATAAAGCCATAGAACGCTTATTTGCCTTCTATCTATGCATTCTGACACTCCAACAATGTGTTCTGCTTCCATTTGGCTTATTTTACAAACGTGATCATTTCTGGAGAGCAGATGCATTTCTACTCAAGAGTAAGCAACTAAGCGAAATAAAGCCATAGAACGCTTATTTGCCTTCTATCTATGCATTCTGACACTCCAACAATGTGTTCTGCTTCAATTTGGCTCATTTTACAAACGTGATTATTTCTGGAGAGCAGATGCATTTCTACTCAAGAGTAAGCAACTAAGCGAAATAAAGCCATAGAACGCTTATTTGCCTTCTATCTATGCATTCTGACACTCCAACAATGTGTTCTGCTTCCATTTGGCTCATTTTACAAACGTGATCATTTCTGGAGAGCAGATGCATATCTACTCAAGAGTAAGCAACTAAGCGAAATAAAGCCATAGAACGCTTATTTGCCTTCTATCTATGCATCCTGACACTCCAACAATGTGTTCTGCTTCAATTTGGTTCATTTTACAAAGGTGATTATTTCTGGAGTGAACATGCAGTTCTACTCAAGAGTAAGCAACTAAGCGAAATAAAGCCATAGAACGCTTCCTTGCCTTCTATCTATGCATTCTGACACTCCAACAATGTGTTCTGCTGCAATTTGGCTCATTTTACAAAGGTGCTTATTGCTGGAGTGAATATGCAGTTCTACTCAAGATTAAGCAATTAAGCGAAATAAAGCCATAGAACGCTTATTTGCCTTCTATCTATGCATTCTGACACTCCAACAATGTGTTCTGCTTTAATTTGGCTCATTTTACAAAGGTGCTTATTACTGGAGTGAATATGCAGTTCTACTCAAGAGTAAGCAAATAAGCGAAATAAAGCCATAGAACGCTTATTTGCCTTCTATCTATGCATTCTGACACTCCAACAATGTGTTCTGCTTCAATTTGGCTCGTTTTACAAACGTGATTATTTCTCGAGAGCAGATGCATTTCTAATCAAGAGTAAGCAACTAAGCGAAATAAAGCCATAGAACGCTTATTTGCCTTCTATCTATGCATTCTGACACTCCAACAATGTGTTCTGCTTCCATTTGGCTCATTTTACAAACGTGATCATTTCTGGAGAGCAGATGCATATCTACTCAAGAGTAAGCAACTAATCGAAATAAAGCCATAGAACGCTTATTTGCCTTCTATCTATGCATCCTGACACTCCAACAATGTGTTCTGCTTCAATTTGGTTCATTTTACAAAGGTGATCATTTCTGGAGTGAACATGCAGTTCTACTCAAGAGTAAGCAACTAAGCGAAATAAAGCCATAGAACGCTTCCTTGCCTTCTATCTATGCATTCTGACACTCCCACAATGTGTTCTGCTTCAATTTGGCTCATTTTACAAAGGTGCTTATTGCTGGAGTGAATATGCAGTTCTACTCAAGAGTAAGCAACTAAGCGAAATAAAGCCATAGAACGCTTATTTGCCTTCTATCTATGCATTCTGACACTCCAACAATGTGTTCTGCTTCAATTTGGCTCATTTTACAAAGGTGCTTATTGCTGGAGTGAATATGCAGTTCTACTCAAGAGTAAGCAACTAAGCGAAGTAAAGCCATAGAACACTTATTTGCCTTCTATCTATGCAGTCTGACACTCCAACAATGTGTTCTGCTTCAATTTGGCTCATTTTACAAAGGTGCTTATTGCTGGAGTGAATATGCAGTTCTACTCAAGAGTAAACAACTCAGCGAAATAATGCCATAGAACGCTTATTTGCCTCCTATCTATGCATTCTGACACTCCAACAATGTGTTCTGCTTCAATTTGGTTCATTTTACAAAGGTGCTTATTGCTGGAGAACAGATGCATTTCTACGCAAGAGTAAGCAACTCAGCGAAATAAAGCCATAGAACGCTTATTTGCCTTCTATCTATGCATTCTGACACTCCAACAATGTGTTCTGCTTCCATTTGGCTTATTTTACAAACGTGATCATTTCTGGAGAGCAGATGCATTTCTACTCAAGAGTAAGCAACTAAGCGAAATAAAGCCATAGAACGCTTATTTGCCTTCTATCTATGCATTCTGACACTCCAACAATGTGTTCTGCTTCAATTTGGCTCATTTTACAAACGTGATTATTTCTGGAGAGCAGATGCATTTCTACTCAAGAGTAAGCAACTAAGCGAAATAAAGCCATAGAACGCTTATTTGCCTTCTATCTATGCATTCTGACACTCCAACAATGTGTTCTGCTTCCATTTGGCTCATTTTACAAACGTGATCATTTCTGGAGAGCAGATGCATATCTACTCAAGAGTAAGCAACTAAGCGAAATAAAGCCATAGAACGCTTATTTGCCTTCTATCTATGCATCCTGACACTCCAACAATGTGTTCTGCTTCAATTTGGTTCATTTTACAAAGGTGATTATTTCTGGAGTGAACATGCAGTTCTACTCAAGAGTAAGCAACTAAGCGAAATAAAGCCATAGAACGCTTATTTGCCTTCTATCTATGCATTCTGACACTCCAACAATGTGTTCTGCTTTAATTTGGCTCATTTTACAAAGGTGCTTATTGCTGGAGTGAATATGCAGTTCTACTCAAGAGTAAGCAACTAAGCGAAATAAAGCCATAGAACGCTTATTTGCCTTCTATCTATGCATTCTGACACTCCAACAATGTGTTCTGCTTCAATTTGGCTCATTTTACAAACGTGATTATTTCTCGAGAGCAGATGCATTTCTAATCAAGAGTAAGCAACTAAGCGAAATAAAGCCATAGAACGCTTATTTGCCTTCTATCTATGCATTCTGACACTCCAACAATGTGTTCTGCTTCCATTTGGCTCATTTTACAAACGTGATCATTTCTGGAGAGCAGATGCATATCTACTCAAGAGTAAGCAACTAATCGAAATAAAGCCATAGAACGCTTATTTGCCTTCTATCTATGCATCCTGACACTCCAACAATGTGTTCTGCTTCAATTTGGTTCATTTTACAAAGGTGATCATTTCTGGAGTGAACATGCAGTTCTACTCAAGAGTAAGCAGCTAAGCGAAATAAAGCCATAGAACGCTTCCTTGCCTTCTATCTATGCATTCTGACACTCCAACAATGTGTTCTGCTTCAATTTGGCTCATTTTACAAAGGTGCTTATTGCTGGAGTGAATATGCAGTTCTACTCAAGAGTAAGCAACTAAGCGAAATAAAGCCATAGAACGCTTATTTGCCTTCTATCTATGCATTCTGACACTCCAACAATGTGTTCTGCTTCAATTTGGCTCATTTTACAAAGGTGCTTATTGCTGGAGAGCAGATGCATTTCTACGCAAGAGTAAGCAACTCAGCGAAATAAAGCCATAGAACGCTTATTTGCCTTCTATCTATGCATTCTGACACTCCAACAATGTATTCTCCTTCCATTTGGCTCATTTTACAAACGTGATCATTTCTGGAGAGCAGATGCATTTCTACTCAAGAGTAACCAACTCAGCGAAATAAAGCCATAGAACGCTTATTTGCCTTCTATCTATGCATTCTGACACTCCAACAATGTGTTCTGCTTCAATTTGGCTCGTTTTACAAACGTGATTATTTCTCGAGAGCAGATGCATTTCTAATCAAGAGTAAGCAACTAAGCGAAATAAAGCCATAGAACGCTTATTTGCCTTCTATCTATGCATTCTGACACTCCAACAATGTGTTCTGCTTCCATTTGGCTCATTTTACAAACGTGATCATTTCTGGAGAGCAGATGCATATCTACTCAAGAGTAAGCAACTAATCGAAATAAAGCCATAGAACGCTTATTTGCCTTCTATCTATGCATCCTGACACTCCAACAATGTGTTCTGCTTCAATTTGGTTCATTTTACAAAGGTGATCATTTCTGGAGTGAACATGCAGTTCTACTCAAGAGTAAGCAACTAAGCGAAATAAAGCCATAGAACGCTTCCTTGCCTTCTATCTATGCATTCTGACACTCCAACAATGTGTTCTGCTTCAATTTGGCTCATTTTACAAAGGTGCTTATTGCTGGAGTGAATATGCAGTTCTACTCAAGAGTAAGCAACTAAGCGAAATAAAGCCATAGAACGCTTATTTGCCTTCTATCTATGCATTCTGACACTCCAACAATGTGTTCTGCTTCAATTTGGCTCATTTTACAAAGGTGCTTATTGCTGGAGTGAATATGCAGTTCTACTCAAGAGTAAGCAACTAAGCGAAGTAAAGCCATAGAACACTTATTTGCCTTCTATCTATGCAGTCTGACACTCCAACAATGTGTTCTGCTTCAATTTGGCTCATTTTACAAAGGTGCTTATTGCTGGAGTGAATATGCAGTTCTACTCAAGAGTAAACAACTCAGCGAAATAATGCCATAGAACGCTTATTTGCCTCCTATCTATGCATTCTGACACTCCAACAATGTGTTCTGCTTCAATTTGGTTCATTTTACAAAGGTGCTTATTGCTGGAGAACAGATGCATTTCTACGCAAGAGTAAGCAACTCAGCGAAATAAAGCCATAGAACGCTTATTTGCCTTCTATCTATGCATTCTGACACTCCAACAATGTGTTCTGCTTCCATTTGGCTTATTTTACAAACGTGATCATTTCTGGAGAGCAGATGCATTTCTACTCAAGAGTAAGCAACTAAGCGAAATAAAGCCATAGAACGCTTATTTGCCTTCTATCTATGCATTCTGACACTCCAACAATGTGTTCTGCTTCAATTTGGCTCATTTTACAAACGTGATTATTTCTGGAGAGCAGATGCATTTCTACTCAAGAGTAAGCAACTAAGCGAAATAAAGCCATAGAACGCTTATTTGCCTTCTATCTATGCATTCTGACACTCCAACAATGTGTTCTGCTTCCATTTGGCTCATTTTACAAACGTGATCATTTCTGGAGAGCAGATGCATATCTACTCAAGAGTAAGCAACTAAGCGAAATAAAGCCATAGAACGCTTATTTGCCTTCTATCTATGCATCCTGACACTCCAACAATGTGTTCTGCTTCAATTTGGTTCATTTTACAAAGGTGATTATTTCTGGAGTGAACATGCAGTTCTACTCAAGAGTAAGCAACTAAGCGAAATAAAGCCATAGAACGCTTCCTTGCCTTCTATCTATGCATTCTGACACTCCAACAATGTGTTCTGCTTCAATTTGGCTCATTTTACAAAGGTGCTTATTGCTGGAGTGAATATGCAGTTCTACTCAAGAGTAAGCAACTAAGCGAAATAAAGCCATAGAACGCTTATTTGCCTTCTATCTATGCATTCTGACACTCCAACAATGTGTTCTGCTTTAATTTGGCTCATTTTACAAAGGTGCTTATTGCTGGAGTGAATATGCAGTTCTACTCAAGAGTAAGCAACTAAGCGAAATAAAGCCATAGAACGCTTATTTGCCTTCTATCTATGCATTCTGACACTCCAACAATGTGTTCTGCTTCAATTTGGCTCATTTTACAAACGTGATTATTTCTCGAGAGCAGATGCATTTCTAATCAAGAGTAAGCAACTAAGCGAAATAAAGCCATAGAACGCTTATTTGCCTTCTATCTATGCATTCTGACACTCCAACAATGTGTTCTGCTTCCATTTGGCTCATTTTACAAACGTGATCATTTCTGGAGAGCAGATGCATATCTACTCAAGAGTAAGCAACTAATCGAAATAAAGCCATAGAACGCTTATTTGCCTTCTATCTATGCATCCTGACACTCCAACAATGTGTTCTGCTTCAATTTGGTTCATTTTACAAAGGTGATCATTTCTGGAGTGAACATGCAGTTCTACTCAAGAGTAAGCAGCTAAGCGAAATAAAGCCATAGAACGCTTCCTTGCCTTCTATCTATGCATTCTGACACTCCAACAATGTGTTCTGCTTCAATTTGGCTCATTTTACAAAGGTGCTTATTGCTGGAGTGAATATGCAGTTCTACTCAAGAGTAAGCAACTAAGCGAAATAAAGCCATAGAACGCTTATTTGCCTTCTATCTATGCATTCTGACACTCCAACAATGTGTTCTGCTTCAATTTGGCTCATTTTACAAAGGTGCTTATTGCTGGAGAGCAGATGCATTTCTACGCAAGAGTAAGCAACTCAGCGAAATAAAGCCATAGAACGCTTATTTGCCTTCTATCTATGCATTCTGACACTCCAACAATGTATTCTCCTTCCATTTGGCTCATTTTACAAACGTGATCATTTCTGGAGAGCAGATGCATTTCTACTCAAGAGTAACCAACTCAGCGAAATAAAGCCATAGAACGCTTATTTGCCTTCTATCTATGCATTCTGACACTCCAACAATGTGTTCTGCTTCAATTTGGCTCATTTTACAAACGTGATTATTTCTGGAGAGCAGATGCATTTCTACTCAAGAGTAAGCAACTAAGCGAAATAAAGCCATAGAACGCTTATTTGCCTTCTATCTATGCATTCTGACACTCCAACAATGTGTTCTGCTTCCATTTGGCTCATTTTACAAACGTGATCATTTCTGGAGAGCAGATGCATATCGACTCAAGAGTAAGCAACTAAGCGAAATAAAGCCATAGAACGCTTATTTGCCTTCTATCTATGCATTCTGACACTCCAACACTGTGTTCTGCTTCAATTTGGTTCATTTTACAAAGGTGATTATTTCTGGAGTGAACATGCAGTTCTACTCAAGAGTAAGCAACTAAGCGAAATAAAGCCATAGAACGCTTCCTTGCCTTCTATCTATGCATTCTGACACTCCAACAATGTGTTCTGCTTCAATTTGGCTCATTTTACAAAGGTGCTTATTGCTGGAGTGAATATGCAGTTCTACTCAAGAGTAAGCAACTAAGCGAAATAAAGCCATAGAACGCTTATTTGCCTTCTATCTATGCATTCTGACACTCCAACAATGTGTTCTGCTTCAATTTGGCTCATTTTACAAACGTGATTATTTCTGGAGAGCAGATGCATTTCTACTCAAGAGTAAGCAACTAAGCGAAATAAAGCCATAGAACGCTTATTTGCATTCTATCTATGCATTCTGACACTCCAACAATGTGTTCTGCTTCCATTTGGCTCATTTTACAAACGTGATCATTTCTGGAGAGCAGATGCATATCTACTCAAGAGTAAGCAACTAAGCGAAATAAAGCCATAGAACGCTTATTTGCCTTCTATCTATGCATTCTGACACTCCAACAATGTGTTCTGCTTCAATTTGGCACATTTTACAAACGTGATCATTTCTGGAGAGCAGATGCATATCTACTCAAGAGTAAGCAACTAAGCGAAATAAAGCCATAGAACGCTTATTTGCCTTCTATCTATGCATCCTGACACTCCAACAATGTGTTCTGCTTCAATTTGGTTCATTTTACAAACGTGATCATTTCTGGAGTGAACATGCAGTTCTACTCAAGAGTAAGCAAGTAAGCGAAATAAAGCCATAGAACGCTTATTTGCCTTCTATCTATGCATTCTGACACTCCAACAATGTGTTCTGCTTCAATTTGGCTCATTTTACAAAGGTGCTTATTGCTGGAGTGAATATGCAGTTCTACCCAAGAGTAAGCAACTCGGCGAAATAAAGCCATAGAACGCTTATTTGCCTTCTATCTATGCATTCTGACACTCCAACAATGTGTTCTGCTTCAATTTGGCTCATTTTACAAAGGTGATTATTTCTGGAGAGAACATGCAGTTCTACTCAAGAGTAAGCAACTAAGCGAAATAAAGCCATAGAACGCTTATTTGCCTTCTATCTATGCATTCTGACACTCCAACAATGTGTTCTGCTTCAATTTGGTTCACTTTACAAAGGTGCTTATTGCTGGAGTGAATATGCAGTTCTACTCAAGAGTAAGCAACTAAGCAAAATAAAGCCATAGAACGCTTACTTGCCTTCTATCTATGCATTCTGACACTCCAACAATGTGTTCTGCTTCAATTTGGCTCATTTTACAAAGGTGCTCATTGCTGGAGTGAATAGGCTGTTCTACTCCAGATTAAGCAACTCAGCGAAATAAAGCCATAGAACGCTTATTTGCCTTCTATCTATGCAGTCTGACACTCCAACAATGTGTTCTGCTTCAATTTGGCTCATTTTACAAAGGTGCTTATTGCTGGAGTGAATATGCAGTTCTACTCAAGAGTAAACAACTCAGGGAAATAATGCCATAGAACGCTTATTTGCCTCCTATCTATGCATTCTGACACTCCAACAATGTGTTCTGCTTCAATTTGGTTCATTTTACAAAGGTGCTTATTGCTGGAGAACAGATGCATTTCTACGCAAGAGTAAGCAACTCAGCGAAATAAAGCCATAGAACGCTTATTTGCCTTCTATCTATGCATTCTGACACTCCAACAATGTGTTCTGCTTCCATTTGGCTTATTTTACAAACGTGATCATTTCTGGAGAGCAGATGCATTTCTACTCAAGAGTAAGCAACTAAGCGAAATAAAGCCATAGAACGCTTATTTGCCTTCTATCTATGCATTCTGACACTCCAACAATGTGTTCTGCTTCAATTTGGCTCATTTTACAAACGTGATTATTTCTGGAGAGCAGATGCATTTCTACTCAAGAGTAAGCAACTAAGCGAAATAAAGCCATAGAACGCTTATTTGCCTTCTATCTATGCATTCTGACACTCCAACAATGTGTTCTGCTTCCATTTGGCTCATTTTACAAACGTGATCATTTCTGGAGAGCAGATGCATATCTACTCAAGAGTAAGCAACTAAGCGAAATAAAGCCATAGAACGCTTATTTGCCTTCTATCTATGCATCCTGACACTCCAACAATGTGTTCTGCTTCAATTTGGTTCATTTTACAAAGGTGATTATTTCTGGAGTGAACATGCAGTTCTACTCAAGAGTAAGCAACTAAGCGAAATAAAGCCATAGAACGCTTCCTTGCCTTCTATCTATGCATTCTGACACTCCAACAATGTGTTCTGCTGCAATTTGGCTCATTTTACAAAGGTGCTTATTGCTGGAGTGAATATGCAGTTCTACTCAAGATTAAGCAATTAAGCGAAATAAAGCCATAGAACGCTTATTTGCCTTCTATCTATGCATTCTGACACTCCAACAATGTGTTCTGCTTTAATTTGGCTCATTTTACAAAGGTGCTTATTGCTGGAGTGAATATGCAGTTCTACTCAAGAGTAAGCAAATAAGCGAAATAAAGCCATAGAACGCTTATTTGCCTTCTATCTATGCATTCTGACACTCCAACAATGTGTTCTGCTTCAATTTGGCTCGTTTTACAAACGTGATTATTTCTCGAGAGCAGATGCATTTCTAATCAAGAGTAAGCAACTAAGCGAAATAAAGCCATAGAACGCTTATTTGCCTTCTATCTATGCATTCTGACACTCCAACAATGTGTTCTGCTTCCATTTGGCTCATTTTACAAACGTGATCATTTCTGGAGAGCAGATGCATATCTACTCAAGAGTAAGCAACTAATCGAAATAAAGCCATAGAACGTTTATTTGCCTTCTATCTATGCATCCTGACACTCCAACAATGTGTTCTGCTTCAATTTGGTTCATTTTACAAAGGTGATCATTTCTGGAGTGAACATGCAGTTCTACTCAAGAGTAAGCAACTAAGCGAAATAAAGCCATAGAACGCTTCCTTGCCTTCTATCTATGCATTCTGACACTCCAACAATGTGTTCTGCTTCAATTTGGCTCATTTTACAAAGGTGCTTATTGCTGGAGTGAATATGCAGTTCTACTCAAGAGTAAGCAACTAAGCGAAATAAAGCCATAGAACGCTTATTTGCCTTCTATCTATGCATTCTGACACTCCAACAATGTGTTCTGCTTCAATTTGGCTCATTTTACAAAGGTGCTTATTGCTGGAGTGAATATGCAGTTCTACTCAAGAGTAAGCAACTAAGCGAAGTAAAGCCATAGAACACTTATTTGCCTTCTATCTATGCATTCTGACACTCCAACAATGTGTTCTGCTTCAATTTGGCTCATTTTACAAAGGTGCTTATTGCTGGAGTGAATATGCAGTTCTACTCAAGAGTAAGCAACTAAGCGAAATAAAGCCATAGAACGCTTATTTGCCTTCTATCTATGCATTCTGACACTCCAACAATGTGTTCTGCTTTAATTTGGCTCATTTTACAAAGGTGCTTATTGCTGGAGTGAATATGCAGTTCTACTCAAGAGTAAGCAACTAAGCGAAATAAAGCCATAGAACGCTTATTTGCCTTCTATCTATGCATTCTGACACTCCAACAATGTGTTCTGCTTCAATTTGGCTCATTTTACAAACGTGATTATTTCTCGAGAGCAGATGCATTTCTAATCAAGAGTAAGCAACTAAGCGAAATAAAGCCATAGAACGCTTATTTGCCTTCTATCTATGCATTCTGACACTCCAACAATGTGTTCTGCTTCCATTTGGCTCATTTTACAAACGTGATCATTTCTGGAGAGCAGATGCATATCTACTCAAGAGTAAGCAACTAATCGAAATAAAGCCATAGAACGCTTATTTGCCTTCTATCTATGCATCCTGACACTCCAACAATGTGTTCTGCTTCAATTTGGTTCATTTTACAAAGGTGATCATTTCTGGAGTGAACATGCAGTTCTACTCAAGAGTAAGCAACTAAGCGAAATAAAGCCATAGAACGCTTCCTTGCCTTCTATCTATGCATTCTGACACTCCAACAATGTGTTCTGCTTCAATTTGGCTCATTTTACAAAGGTGCTTATTGCTGGAGTGAATATGCAGTTCTACTCAAGAGTAAGCAACTAAGCGAAATAAAGCCATAGAACGCTTATTTGCCTTCTATCTATGCATTCTGACACTCCAACAATGTGTTCTGCTTCAATTTGGCTCATTTTTTGTTGTTGTTTAGTCGTTTAGTCGTGTCCGACTCTTCGTGACCCCATGGACCATAGCACGCCAGGCACTCCTGTCTTGCACTGCCTCCCGCAGTTTGGTCAAACTCATGTTCGTAGCTTCGAGAACACTGTCCAACCATCTCGTCCTCTGTCGTCCCCTTCTCCTAGTGCCCTCAATCTTTCCCAACATCAGGGTCTTTTCCAAGGATTCTTCTCTTCTCATGAGGTGGCCAAAGTATTGGAGCCTCAGCTTCACGATCTGTCCTTCCAGGGAGCACTCAGGGCTGATTTCCTTAAGAATGGATAGGTTTGATCTTCTTGCAGTCCACGGGACTCTCAAGAGTCTCCTCCAGCACCATAATTCAAAAGCATCAATTCTTTGGCGATCAGCCTTCTTTATGGTCCAGCTCTCACTTCCATACATCACTACTGGGAAAACCATAGCTTTAACTATACGGACCTTTGTCGGCAAGGTGATGTCTCTGCTTTTTAAGATGCTGTCTAGGTTTGTCATTGCTTTTCTCCCAAGAAGCAGGCGTCTTTTAATTTCGTGCCTGCTGTCACCATCTGCAGTGATCAAGGAGCCCAAGAAGGTGAAATCTCTCACTGCCTCCATTTCTTCCCCTTCTATTTGCCAGGAGGTGATGGGACCAGTGGCCATGATCTTGGTTTTTTTGATGTTGAGCTTCAGACCATATTTTGCGCTCTCCTCTTTCACCCTCATTAAAAGGTTCTTTAATTCCTCCTCGCTTTCTGCCATCAAGGTTGTGTCATCTGCATATCTGAGGTTGTTGATATTTCTTCCAGCAATCTTAATTCCGGCTTGGGATTCATCTAGTCCAGCCTTTCGCATGATGAATTCTGCATATAAGTTAAATAAGCAGGGAGACAATATACAACCTTGTCGTACTCCTTTCCCAATTTTGAACCACTCAGTTGTTCCATATCCAGTTCTGACTGTAGCTTCTTGTCCCACATAGAGATTTCTCAGGAGACAGATGAGGTGATCAGGCACTCCCATTTCTTTAAGAACTTGCCATAGTTTGCTGTGGTCGACACAGTCAAAGGCTTTTGCATAGTCAATGAAGCAGAAGTAGACGTTTTTCTGGAACTCTCTAGCTTTCTCCATAATCCAGCGCATGTTTGCTATTTGGTCTCTGGTTCCTCTGCCTTTTCGAAATCCAGCTTGCACTTCTGGGAGTTCTCGGTCCACATACTGCTTAAGCCTGCCTTGTAGAATTTTAAGCATAACCTTGCTAGCGTGTGAAATGAGCGCAATTGTGCGGTAGTTGGAGCATTCTTTGGCACTGCCCTTCTTTGGAATTGGGATGTAGACTGATCTTCTCCAATCCTCTGGCCATTGCTGAGTTTTCCAAACTTGCTGGCATATTGGGTGTAGCACCTTAACAGCATCATCTTTTAAAATTTTAAACAGTTCAGCTGGAATATCATCACTTCCACTGGCCTTGTTATTAGCAGTGCTTTCTAAGGCCCATTTGACTTCACTCTCCAAGATGTCTGGCTCAAGGTCAGCAGCCACACTACCTGGGGTGTACGAGACCTCCATATCTTTCTGGTATAACTCCTCTGTGTATTCTTGCCACCTCTTCTTGATGTCTTCTGCTTCTGTTAGGTCCCTACCACTTTTGTCCTTGATTATGGTAATCTTTGTACGAAATGTTCCTTTCATGTCTCCAATTTTCTTGAGCAGATCTCTGGTTTTCCCCATTCTATTGTTTTCCTCTATTTCTTTGCATTGCTCATTTAAGAAGACCCTCTTGTCTCTCCTTGCTGTTTTTTGGAAATCTGCATTCAGTTTCCTGTATCTTTCCCTTTCTCCCTTGCATTTTGCTTGCCTCCTCTCCTCCGCTATTTGTAAGGCCTCGTTGGACAGCCATTTTGCTTTCTTGCATTTCCTTTTCCTTGGGATGGTTTTCGTTGCTGCCTCCTGTATAATGTTACGAGCCTCCATCCATAGTTCTTCAGGCACTCTGTCCACCAAATCTAAATCCTTAAACCTGTTCCTCACTTCCACTGTGTATTCATAAGGGATTTGATTCAGATTGTATCTTACTGGCCCAGTGGTTTTTCCTACTTTCTTCAGTTTAAGCTGGAATTTTGCTATAAGAAGCTGATGATCTGAGTTACAGTCAGCTCCAGGTCTTGTTTTTGCTGACTGTATAGAGCTTCTCCATCTTTGGCTGCAGAGAATATAATCAATCTGATTTCGATGCTGCCCATTTGGTGATATCCATGTGTAGAGTCGTCTCTTGTGTTGTTGGAAGAGAGTGTTTGTGATGACCAGCTTGTTCTCTTGACAGAACTCTATTAGCCTTTGCCCTGCTTCATTTTGAACTCCCAGGCCAAACTTGCCAGTTGTTCCTTTTATCTCTTGATTCCCTACTTTAGCATTCCAATCCCCTGTAATGAGAAGAACATCCTTCTTTGGTGTAATTTCTAGAAGGTGTTGTAGGTCTTCATAGAATTGGTCAATTTCACTTTCTTCAGCTCCGGTAGTTGGTGCATAAACTTGGATTACTGTGATGTTAAAAGGTCTGCCTTGGATTCGTATCGAGATCATTCTGTCATTTTTGAGATTGCATCCCATTACAGCTTTTGCCACTCTTTTGTTGACTATGAGGGCCACTCCATTTCTACTACGGGATTCTTGCCCACAGTAGTAGATATGATAGTCACCCGAACTGAATTCGCCCATTCCCTTCCATTTTAGTTCACTGATGCCCAGGATGTCGATATTTATTCTTGTCATCTCATTTTTGACCACATCCAGCTTACCTCCACTCATGGTTCTTACATTCCAGGTTCCTATGCAATATTTTTCTTTACAGCATCGGACTTTCCTTCCGCTTCCAGGCATATCCGCAACTGAGCGTCCTTTCGGCTTTGGCCCAGCCGCTTCAGCAGCTCTGAATCTACTTGTACTTATCCTCCGCTCTTCCTCAGTAGCATGTTGGACGCCTTCCGACCTGAGGGGCTCATCTTCCAGCGTCATAACTTTTATATGCCTGTTGTCTTTGTCCATGGAGTTTTCTTGCCAGGGATACTGGAGTGGCTTGCCAGTTCCTTCTCATTTTACAAAGGTGATTATTTCTGGAGTGAACATGCATATCTACTCAAGAGTAAGCAACTAAGCGAAATAAAGCCATAGAACGCTTATGTGCCTTCTATCTATGCATTCTGACACTCCAACAATGTGTTCTGCTTTAACTTTGGCTCATTTTATAAAGGTGCTTATTGCTGGAGTGATTATGCAGTTCTACTCAAGAGTAAGCAACTCAGCGAAATAAAGCCATAGAACGCTTATGTGCCTTCTATCTAGGCATTCTGACACTCCAACAATGTGTTCTGCTTCAATTTGGTTCACTTTACAAAGGTGCTTATTGCTGGAGTGAATATGCAGTCCTACTCAAGAGTAAGCAACTAAGCGAAATAAAGCCATAGAACGCTTATTTGCCTTCTATCTATGCATCCTGACACTCCAACAATGTGTTCTGCTTCAATTTGGTTCATTGTACAAAGGTGATTATTTCTGGAGTGAACATGCAGCTCTACTCAAGAGTAAGCAACTAAGCGAAATAACGCCCTAGAACGCTTACTTGCCTTCTATCTATGCATTCTGACACTCCAACAATGTGTTCTGCTTCAATTTGGCTCATTTTACAAAGGTGCTTATTGCTGGAGTGAATATGCAGTTCTACTCAAGAGTAAGCAACTAAGCGAAATAAAGCCCTAGAACGCTTATTTGCCTTCTATCTATGCATTCTGACACTCCAACAATGTGTTCTGCTTCAATTTGGCTCATTTTATAAAGGTGCTTATTGCTGGAGTGAATATGCAGTTCTACTCAAGAGTAAGCAACTCAGCGAAATAAAGCCATAGAACGCTTATTTGCCTTCTATCTATGCATTCTGACACTCCAACAATGTGTTCTGCTTCAATTTGGCTCATTTTATAAAGGTGCTTATTGCTGGAGTGAATATGCAGTTCTACTCAAGAGTAAGCAACTCAGCGAAATAAAGCCATAGAACGCTTATTTGCCTTCTATCTATGCATTCTGACACTCCAACAATGTGTTCTGCTTCAATTTGGTTCACTTTACAAAGGTGCTTATTGCTGGAGTGAATATGCAGTTCTACTCAAGAGTAAGCAACTAAGCGAAATAAAGCCATAGAACGCTTACTTGCCTTCTATCTATGCATTCTGACACTCCAACAATGTGTTCTGCTTCAATTTGGCTCATTTTACAAAGGTGCTTATTGCTGGAGTGAATATGCAGTTCTACTCCAGATTAAGCAACTCAGCGAAATAAAGCCATAGAACGCTTATTTGCCTTCTATCTATGCATTCTGACACTCCAACAATGTGTTCTGCTTCAATTTGGCTAATTTTACAAAGGTGCTTATTGCTGGAGTGAATATGCAGTTCTACTCAAGAGTAAACAACTCAGCGAAATAATGCCATAGAACGCTTATTTGACTCCTATCTATGCATTCTGACACTCCAACAATGTGTTCTGCTTCAATTTGCTTCATTTTACAAAGGTGCTTATTGCTGGAGAGCAGATGCATTTCTACGCAAGAGTAAGCAACTCAGCGAAATAAAGCCATAGAACGCTTATTTGCCTTCTATCTATGCATCCTGACACTCCAACAATGTGTTCTGCTTCAATTTCGTTCATTTTACGAAGGTGATCATTTCTGGAGTGAACATGCAGTTCTACTCAAGAGTAAGCAACTAAGCGAAATAAAGCCATAGAACGCTTCCTTGCCTTCTATCTATGCATACTGACACTCCAACAATGTGTTCTGCTTCAATTTGGCTCATTTTACAAAGGTGCTTATTGCTGGAGTGAATATGCAGTTCTACTGAAGAGTAAGCTACTAAGCGAAATAAAGCCATAGAACGCTTATTTGCCTTCTATCTATGCATTCTGACACTCCAACAATGTGTTCTGCTTTAATTTGGCTCATTTTACAAAGGTGCTTATTGCTGAATATGCAGTTCTACTCAAGAGTAAGCAACTAAGCGAAATAAAGCCATAGAACGCTTATTTGCCTTCTATCTATGCATTCTGACACTCCAACAATGTGTTCTGCTTCAATTTGGCTCATTTTACAAAGGTGATTATTTCTGGAGTGAACATGCATATCTACTCAAGAGTAAGCAACTAAGCGAAATAAAGCCATAGAACGCTTATTTGCCTTCTATCTATGCATTCTGACACTCCAACAATGTGTTCTGCTTCAATTTGGCTCATTTTACAAAGGTGATTATTTCTGGAGTGAACATGCAGTTCTACTCAAGAGTAAGCAAGTAAGCGAAATAAAGCCCTAGAACGCTTATTTGCCTTCTATCTATGCATTCTGACACTCCAACAATGTGTTCTGCTTCAATTTGGCTCATTTTACAAAGGTGCTTATTGCTGGAGTGAATATGCAGTTCTACTCAAGAGTAAGCAACTCAGCGAAATAAAGCCATAGAACGCTTATTTGCCTTCTATCTATGCATTCTGACACTCCAACAATGTGTTCTGCTTCAATTTGGCTCATTTTATAAAGGTGCTTATTGCTGGAGTGAACATGCAGTTCTACTCAAGAGTAAGCAACTCAGCGAAATAAAGCCATGGAACGCTTACTTGCCTTCTATCTATGCATCCTGACACTCCAACAATGTGTTCTGCTTCAATTTGGTTCATTTTACAAAGGTGCTTATTGCTGAAGTGAACATGCAGTTCTACTCAAGAGTAAGCAACTCAGCGAAATAAAGCCATGGAACGCTTACTTGCCTTCTATCTATGCATTCTGACACTCCAACAATGTGTTCTGCTTCCATTTGGCTCATTTTACAAACGTGATCATTTCTGGAGAGCAGGTGCATATCTACTCAAGAGTAAGCAACTAAGCGAAATAAAGCCATAGAACGCTTATTTGCCTTCTATCTATGCATCCTGACACTCCAACAATGTGTTCTGCTTCAATTTGGTTCATTTTACAAAGGTGATTATTTCTGGAGTGAACATGCAGTTCTACTCAAGAGTAAGCAACTCAGCGAAATAAAGCCATGGAACGCTTACTTGCCTTCTATCTATGCATTCTGACACTCCAACAATGTGTTCTGCTTCCATTTGGCTCATTTTACAAACGTGATCATTTCTGGAGAGCAGGTGCATATCTACTCAAGAGTAAGCAACTAAGCGAAATAAAGCCATAGAACGCTTATTTGCCTTCTATCTATGCATTCTGACACTCCAACAATGTGTTCTGCTTCAATTTGGCTCATTTTATAAAGGTGCTTATTGCTGGAGTGAACATGCAGTTCTACTCAAGAGTAAGCAACTCAGCGAAATAAAGCCATGGAACGCTTACTTGCCTTCTATCTATGCATCCTGACACTCCAACAATGTGTTCTGCTTCAATTTGGCTCATTTTATAAAGGTGCTTATTGCTGGAGTGAACATGCAGTTCTACTCAAGAGTAAGCAACTCAGCGAAATAAAGCCATGGAACGCTTACTTGCCTTCTATCTATGCATTCTGACACTCCAACAATGTGTTCTGCTTCCATTTGGCTCATTTTACAAACGTGATCATTTCTGGAGAGCAGGTGCATATCTACTCAAGAGTAAGCAACTAAGCGAAATAAAGCCATAGAACGCTTATTTGCCTTCTATCTATGCATCCTGACACTCCAACAATGTGTTCTGCTTCAATTTGGTTCATTTTACAAAGGTGATTATTTCTGGAGTGAACATGCAGTTCTACTCAAGAGTAAGCAACTAAGCGAAATAAAGCCATAGAACGCTTCCTTGCCTTCTATCTATGCATTCTGACACTCCAACAATGTGTTCTGGTTCAATTTGGCTCATTTTACAAAGGTGCTTATTGCTGGAGTGAATATGCAGTTCTACTCAAGAGTAAGCAAATAAGCGAAATAAAGCCATAGAACGCTTATTTGCCTTCTATCTATGCAGTCTGACACTCCAACAATGTGTTCTGCTTCAATTTGGCTCATTTTACAAACGTGATTATTTCTCGAGAGCAGATGCATTTCTACTCAAGAGTAAGCAACTAAGCGAAATAAAGCCATAGAACGCTTATTTGCCTTCTATCTATGCATTCTGACACTCCAACAATGTGTTCTGCTTCCATTTGGCTCATTTTACGAAGGTGATTATTTCTGGAGTGAACATGCAGTTCTACTCAAGAGTAAGCAACTAAGCGAAATAAAGCCATAGAACGCTTCCTTGCCTTCTATCTATGCATTCTGACACTCCAACAATGTGTTCTGCTTCAATTTGGCTCATTTTACAAAGGTGCTTATTGCTGGAGTGAATATGCAGTTCTACTCAAGAGTAAGCAACTAAGCGAAATAAAGCCATAGAACGCTTATTTGCCTTCTATCTATGCATTCTGACACTCCAACAATGTGTTCTGCTTTAATTTGGCTCATTTTACAAAGGTGCTTATTGCTGGAGTGAATATGCAGTTCTACTCAAGAGTAAGCAACTAAGCGAAATAAAGCCATAGAACGCTTATTTGCCTTCTATCTATGCATTCTGACACTCCAACAATGTGTTCTGCTTCAATTTGGCTCATTTTACAAAGGTGATTATTTCTGGAGTGAACATGCATATCTACTCAAGAGTAAGCAAGTAAGCGAAATAAAGCCATAGAACGCTTATTTGCCTTCTATCTATGCATTCTGACACTCCAACAATGTGTTCTGCTTCAATTTGGTTCACTTTACAAAGGTGCTTATTGCTGGAGTGAATATGCAGTTCTACTCCAGATTAAGCAACTCAGCGAAATAAAGCCATAGAACGCTTATTTGCCTTCTATCTATGCATTCTGACACTCCAACAATGTGTTCTGCTTTAATTTGGCTCATTTTACAAAGGTGCTTATTGCTGGAGTGAATATGCAGTTCTACTCAAGAGTAAGCAACTCAGCGAAATAAAGCCATAGAACGCTTATGTGCCTTCTATCTATGCATTCTGACACTCCAACAATGTGTTCTGCTTCAATTTGGCTCATTTTATAAAGGTGCTTATTGCTGGAGTGAATATGCAGTTCTACTCAAGAGTAAGCAACTCAGCGAAATAAAGCCATAGAACGCTTATTTGCCTTCTATCTATGCATTCTGACACTCCAACAATGTGTTCTGCTTCCATTTGGCTCATTTTACAATCGTGATCATTTCTGGAGAGCAGATGCATTTCTACTCAAGAGTAAGCAACTCAGCGAAATAAAGCCATAGAACGCTTATTTGCCTTCTATCTATGCATTCTGACACTCCAACAATGTGTTCTGCTTCAATTTGGCTCATTTTACAAAGGTGATTATTTCTGGAGTGAACATGCAGTTCTACTCAAGAGTAAGCAAGTAAGCGAAATAAAGCCATAGAACGCTTATTTGCCTTCTATCTATGCATATGACACTCCAACAATGTGTTCTGCTTCAATTTGGTTCATTTTACAAAGGTGATTATTTCTGGAGTGAACATGCAGTTCTACTCAAGAGTAAGCAACTAAGCGAAATAACGCCCTAGAACGCTTACTTGCCTTCTATCTATGCATTCTGACACTCCAACAATGTGTTCTGCTTCAATTTGGCTCATTTTACAAAGGTGCTTATTGCTGGAGTGAATATGCAGTTCTACTCAAGAGTAAGCAACTAAGCGAAATAAAGCCCTAGAACGCTTCTTTGCCTTCTATCTATGCATTCTGACACTCCAACAATGTGTTCTGCTTCAATTTGGCTCATTTTATAAAGGTGCTTATTGCTGGAGTGAATATGCAGTTCTACTGAAGAGTAAGCAACTCAGCGAAATAAAGCCATAGAACGCTTATTTGCCTTCTATCTATGCATTCTGACACTCCAACAATGTGTTCTGCTTCAATTTGGCTCATTTTATAAAGGTGCTTATTGCTGGAGTGAATATGCAGTTCTACTCAAGAGTAAGCAGCTCAGCGAAATAAAGCCATAGAACGCTTATTTGCCTTCTATCTATGCATTCTGACACTCCAACAATGTGTTCTGCTTCAATTTGGTTCACTTTACAAAGGTGCTTATTGCTGGAGTGAATATGCAGTTCTACTCAAGAGTAAGCAGCTCAGCGAAATAAAGCCATAGAACGCTTACTTGCCTTCTATCTATGCATTCTGACACTCCAACAATGTGTTCTGCTTCAATTTGGCTCATTTTACAAAGGTGCTTATTGCTGGAGTGAATATGCAGTTCTACTCAAGAGTAAGCAACTAAGCGAAATAAAGCCATAGAACGCTTATTTGCCTTCTATCTATGCATTCTGACACTCCAACAATGTGTTCTGCTTCAATTTGGCTCATTTTACAAAGGTGATTATTTCTGGAGTGAACATGCAGTTCTACTCAAGAGTAACCAAGTAAGCGAAATAAAGCCATAGAACGCTTATTTGCCTTCTATCTATGCATTCTGACACTCCAACAATGTGTTCTGCTTCAATTTGGCTCATTTTACAAAGGTGCTTATTGCTGGAGTGAATATGCAGTTCTACTCAAGAGTAAGCAACTCAGCGAAATAAAGCCATAGAACGCTTATTTGCCTTCTATCTATGCATTCTGACACTCCAACAATGTGTTCTGCTTCAATTTGGCTCATTTTATAAAGGTGCTTATTGCTGGAGTGAATATGCAGTTCTACTCAAGAGTAAGCAACTCAGCGAAATAAAGCCATAGAACGCTTATTTGCCTTCTATCTATGCATTCTGACACTCCAACAATGTGTCCTGCTTCCATTTGGCTCATTTTAGAAACGTGATCATTTCTGGAGAGCAGGTGCATATCTACTCAAGAGTAAGCAACTAAGCGAAATAAAGCCATAGAACGCTTATTTGCCTTCTATCTATGCATCCTGACACTCCAACAATGTGTTCTGCTTCAATTTGGTTCATTTTACAAAGGTGATTATTTCTGGAGTGAACATGCAGTTCTACTCAAGAGTAAGCAACTAAGCGAAATAAAGCCATAGAACGCTTCCTTGCCTTCTATCTATGCATTCTGACACTCCAACAATGTGTTCTGCTTCAATTTGGCTCATTTTACAAAGGTGCTTATTGCTGGAGTGAATATGCAGTTCTACTCAAGAGTAAGCAACTAAGCGAAATAAAGCCATAGAACGCTTCTTTGCCTTCTATCTATGCATTCTGACACTCCAACAATGTGTTCTGCTTTAATTTGGCTCATTTTACAAAGGTGCTTATTGCTGGAGTGAATATGCAGTTCTACTCAAGAGTAAGCAAATAAGCGAAATAAAGCCATAGAACGCTTATTTGCCTTCTATCTATGCATTCTGACACTCCAACAATGTGTTCTGCTTTAATTTGGCTCATTTTACAAAGGTGCTTATTGCTGGAGTGAATATGCAGTTCTACTCAAGAGTAAACAAATAAGCGAAATAAAGCCATAGAACGCTTATTTGCCTTCTATCTATGCATTCTGACACTCCAACAATGTGTTCTGCTTCAATTTGGCTCATTTTACAAACGTGATTATTTCTCGAGAGCAGATGCATTTCTACTCAAGAGTAAGCAACTAAGCGAAATAAAGCCATAGAACGCTTATTTGCCTTCTATCTATGCATTCTGACACTCCAACAATGTGTTCTGCTTCCATTTGGCTCATTTTACAAACGTGATCATTTCTGGAGAGCAGATGCATATCTACTCAAGAGTAAGCAACTAAGCGAAATAAAGCCATAGAACACTTATTTGCCTTCTATCTATGCATCCTGACACTCCAACAATGTGTTCTGCTTCAATTTGGCTCATTTTACAAACGTGATTATTGCTGGAGTGAATATGCAGTTCTACTCAAGAGTAAGCAACTAAGCGAAATAAAGCCATAGAACGCTTATTTGCCTTCTATCTATGCATTCTGACACTCCAACAATGTGTTCTGCTTTAATTTGGCTCATTTTACAAAGGTGCTTATTGCTGGAGTGAATATGCAGTTCTACTCAAGAGTAAGCAACTCAGCGAAATAAAGCCATAGAACGCTTATGTGCCTTCTATCTATGCATTCTGACACTCCAACAATGTGTTCTGCTTCAATTTGGCTCATTTTATAAAGGTGCTTATTGCTGGAGTGAATATGCAGTTCTACTCAAGAGTAAGCAACTCAGCGAAATAAAGCCATAGAACGCTTATTTGCCTTCTATCTATGCATTCTGACACTCCAACAATGTGTTCTGCTTCCATTTGGCTCATTTTACAATCGTGATCATTTCTGGAGAGCAGATGCATTTCTACTCAAGAGTAACCAACTCAGCGAAATAAAGCCATAGAACGCTTATTTGCCTTCTATCTATGCATTCTGACACTCCAACAATGTGTTCTGCTTCAATTTGGCTCATTTTACAAACGTGATTATTTCTGGAGAGCAGATGCATTTCTACTCAAGAGTAAGCAACTAAGCGAAATAAAGCCATAGAACGCTTATTTGCCTTCTATCTATGCATATGACACTCCAACAATGTGTTCTGCTTCAATTTGGTTCATTTTACAAAGGTGATTATTTCTGGAGTGAACATGCAGTTCTACTCAAGAGTAAGCAACTAAGCGAAATAACGCCCTAGAACGCTTACTTGCCTTCTATCTATGCATTCTGACACTCCAACAATGTGTTCTGATTCAATTTGGCTCATTTTACAAAGGTGCTTATTGCTGGAGTGAATATGCAGTTCTACTCAAGAGTAAGCAACTAAGCGAAATAAAGCCCTAGAACGCTTCTTTGCCTTCTATCTATGCATTCTGACACTCCAACAATGTGTTCTGCTTCAATTTGGCTCATTTTATGAAGGTGCTTATTGCTGGAGTGAATATGCAGTTCTACTGAAGAGTAAGCAACGCAGCGAAATAAAGCCATAGAACGCTTATTTGCCTTCTATCTATGCATTCTGACACTCCAACAATGTGTTCTGCTTCAATTTGGCTCATTTTATAAAGGTGCTTATTGCTGGAGTGAATATGCAGTTCTACTCAAGAGTAAGCAGCTCAGCGAAATAAAGCCATAGAACGCTTATTTGCCTTCTATCTATGCATTCTGACACTCCAACAATGTGTTCTGCTTCAATTTGGTTCACTTTACAAAGGTGCTTATTGCTGGAGTGAATATGCAGTTCTACTCCAGATTAAGCAACTCAGCGAAATAAAGCCATAGAACGCTTATTTGCCTTCTATCTATGCATTCTGACACTCCAACAATGTGTTCTGCTTCAATTTGGCTAATTTTACAAAGGTGCTTATTGCTGGAGTGAATATGCAGTTCTACTCAAGAGTAAGCAACTCAGCGAAATAATGCCATAGAACGCTTATTTGACTCCTATCTATGCATTCTGACACTCCAACAATGTGTTCTGCTTCAATTTGCTTCATTTTACAAAGGTGCTTATTGCTGGAGAGCAGATGCAGTTCTACTCAAGAGTAAGCAACTAAGCGAAATAAAGCCATAGAACGCTTATTTGCCTTCTATGTATTCTGACACTCCAACAATGTGTTCTGCTTCAATGTGGGTCATTTTAAAGGTGCTTATTCCTGGAGTGAACATGCAGTTCTACGCAAGAGTAAGCAACTCAGCGAAATAAAGCCATAGAACGCTTATTTGCCTTCTATCTATGCATTCTGACACTCCAACAATGTGTTCTGCTTCCATTTGGCTCATTTTACAAACGTGATCATTTCTGGAGAGCAGATGCATTTCTACTCAAGAGTAAGGAACTCAGCGAAATAAAGCCATAGAACGCTTATTTGCCTTCTATCTATGCATTCTGACACTCCAACAATGTGTTCTGCTTCAATTTGGCTCATTTTACAAACGTGATTATTTCTGGAGAGCAGATGCATATCTACTCAAGAGTAAGCAACTCAGCGAAATAAAGCCATAGAACGCTTATTTGCCTTCTATCTATGCATTCTGACACTCCAACAATGTGTTCTGCTTCAATTTGGCTCATTTTATAAAGGTGCTTATTGCTGGAGTGAATATGCAGTTCTACTCAAGAGTAAGCAGCTCAGCGAAATAAAGCCATAGAACGCTTATTTGCCTTCTATCTATGCATTCTGACACTCCAACAATGTGTTCTGCTTCAATTTGGTTCACTTTACAAAGGTGCTTATTGCTGGAGTGAATATGCAGTTCTACTCAAGAGTAAGCAGCTCAGCGAAATAAAGCCATAGAACGCTTACTTGCCTTCTATCTATGCATTCTGACACTCCAACAATGTGTTCTGCTTCAATTTGGCTCATTTTAGAAAGGTGATTATTTCTGGAGTGAACATGCAGTTCTACTCAAGAGTAAGCAACTAAGCGAAATAAAGCCATAGAACGCTTCCTTGCCTTCTATCTATGCATTCTGACACTCCAACAATGTGTTCTGCTTCAATTTGGCTCATTTTACAAAGGTGCTTATTGCTGGAGTGAATATGCAGTTCTACTCAAGAGTAAGCAACTAAGCGAAATAAAGCCATAGAACGCTTATTTGCCTTCTATCTATGCATTCTGACACTCCAACAATGTGTTCTGCTTCAATTTGGCTCATTTTACAAAGGTGATTATTTCTGGAGTGAACATGCATATCTACTCAAGAGTAAGCAAGTAAGCGAAATAAAGCCATAGAACGCTTATTTGCCTTCTATCTATGCATTCTGACACTCCAACAATGTGTTCTGCTTTAATTTGGCTCATTTTACAAAGGTGCTTATTGCTGGAGTGAATATGCAGTTCTACTCAAGAGTAAGCAACTCAGCGAAATAATGCCATAGAACGCTTATTTGACTCCTATCTATGCATTCTGACACTCCAACAATGTGTTCTGCTTCAATTTGCTTCATTTTACAAAGGTGCTTATTGCTGGAGAGCAGATGCAGTTCTACTCAAGAGTAAGCAACTAAGCGAAATAAAGCCATAGAACGCTTATTTGCCTTCTATGTATTCTGACACTCCAACAATGTGTTCTGCTTCAATGTGGGTCATTTTAAAGGTGCTTATTCCTGGAGTGAACATGCATTTCTACTCAAGAGTAACCAACTCAGCGAAATAAAGCCATAGAACGCTTATTTGCCTTCTATCTATGCATTCTGACACTCCAACAATGTGTTCTGCTTCAATTTGGCTCATTTTACAAACGTGATTATTTCTGGAGAGCAGATGCATTTCTACTCAAGAGTAAGCAACTAAGCGAAATAAAGCCATAGAACGCTTATTTGCCTTCTATCTATGCATAAGACACTCCAACAATGTGTTCTGCTTCAATTTGGTTCATTTTACAAAGGTGATTATTTCTGGAGTGAACATGCAGTTCTACTCAAGAGTAAGCAACTAAGCGAAATAACGCCCTAGAACGCTTACTTGCCTTCTATCTATGCATTCTGACACTCCAACAATGTGTTCTGCTTCAATTTGGCTCATTTTACAAAGGTGCTTATTGCTGGAGTGAATATGCAGTTCTACTCAAGAGTAAGCAACTAAGCGAAATAAAGCCCTAGAACGCTTCTTTGCCTTCTATCTATGCATTCTGACACTCCAACAATGTGTTCTGCTTCAATTTGGCTCATTTTATGAAGGTGCTTATTGCTGGAGTGAATATGCAGTTCTACTGAAGAGTAAGCAACGCAGCGAAATAAAGCCATAGAATGCTTATTTGCCTTCTATCTATGCATTCTGACACTCCAACAATGTGTTCTGCTTCAATTTGGCTCATTTTATAAAGGTGCTTATTGCTGGAGTGAATATGCAGTTCTACTCAAGAGTAAGCAGCTCAGCGAAATAAAGCCATAGAACGCTTATTTGCCTTCTATCTATGCATTCTGACACTCCAACAATGTGTTCTGCTTCAATTTGGTTCACTTTACAAAGGTGCTTATTGCTGGAGTGAATATGCAGTTCTACTCCAGATTAAGC